>NC_060071.1:99068181-99371211 GCF_922984935.1 Meles meles
GTTATGAGCTTCCATCTTTCCCTATAACATTTCTAAAAAGAAAAATACCTGTTAATATAATTTAGAAATTTGTAGTGTTCATTGAAAGGAAATATGATTCTTAGATAGAAAACAAAGCATGAAAGCAGGGAAGTGATGTTACCAGCATTCACTATCTTTAGTGCATAAGCAGAATATACAGAAATCACACCCATAAAGTAGACCAGTCTGAGAGGGTGACCAACTTGGTTTTATTTTATTTTATTTTTTTAAATATTTTATTTATTTATTTGACAGAGATCATAGGAGGCAGAGAGGCAGGCAGAGAAAGAGGAAGGGAAGCAGGCTCGCCGCTTCGCAGAGAGCCCCATGCTGGGCTCGATCCCAGGACCCTGGGATCATGACCCGAGCTGAAGGCAGAGGCTTTAACCCACTGAGCCAACCAGGCACCCCCATTATTTTGTTTTTTACATGAGTAGTTAAAATATGGTCCATACTGTCAGATAAATTTGACTTCTAAAACTTGGTTTTAAAATAAAGTCCCAGGGGTGCCTGGGTGGTTCAGTGGGTTAAGGATATGCCTTCCACTCAGGCCATGATCCTGGAGTCCTGGGATCAAGCCCCTCATAAGGTCCCTGCTCAGCAGAGAGCCTGTTTCTCCCCCTGCCTCTCACCCCGGTCATGCTCTCTCTCTCTCCCACCATCTCTCTCTCTCTCTCTCAAATAAATAAATTCTTAAAATAAAATAAGATAAAATAAAATCCTATGTCTCAGAAATTCCTTCCTTCCCAGGCAAAGCGAGACAGTCATCCTAGAAATATTGACACACACAAAAAATTACATGTAAGCAAAGTTTATATGTGAAAATACAATATCAACTTATTTTTTTCTTTTAAAACCCTTAGAAATAATTTTATCAATATTACAAAATGGTAAGGGTAAATATTTCCACCAATTAGAATACTTATCAAAATGGACAGTTAAGGTGACTTTGAAGTTCCATTATGGTACTAGGGTATAGTGGTTGAATATTTACTAAGCTCTCAAAGTTAGAATTATCTTTATTTCTTTATAGACATGTCATGCCTAGGAATAAATTATTATCGAACATTTTGGATTGGTAGAAAGTAAAGGTATTGTGAGACTATGCCTAACTTCAAGATGGACATAGAAATCCCTGGCAAAAAAGCATACTTTGCCATAAAGTAACATTGGGAACAAGGTTTTCAGGGAAAGACTGTTGCTAAATAATTTTTCTCATGATTTCATAAACAATACTTAGGGTATAGGAAGGCAAATGTTTAGTAAAGTATTATTTCTCATAATTTTTTATAAGACAATAAAAGAGAAAAGTGTTTTTGTTCAAAAGACACCCTAAGAAAAGACTTAACAATCTTGGAAAAGACTTATGAAGATTTCCCAAAAGATTCTTCTGACTTAATTTAGATAAAGAAATTGTCTAAAAATGTTTTTGTACCAATATTTAAGAGGTACTTCTGCTGATTTCTAATCTTCTGGAGTCTACAGTAGAACTGTTTTCAACTTAGGATGTGGAGGAGAATTAGCCCACCATTCTAATCAAATGCAAATTTTACTCAGTGGTTTAAACCATATTCCAATATAAAATTGCTATTACTTAAAACAGAATTAGAAGTGCATTAAGACAAAAAGAAAAGCATGTTCTTCCATGCTAAACCATAACAAATACAATGTTTACTTCCTAAAATTGCATTCTGTTCTCAATTAATATTCTTCTCAATACACTGTATACAGATTAAGCCATGGTGCTAGGCTTTAGCCTTTGACTCATTCCCAAATCATTTAAAATGATTTAGGATTTACTACATTACCCCATTTCTGCCATCACTGATTCACATGTGATATTTGTCATCTAAAGCACAGAAGTCACTGCAACAACAAATTTTACTTCTTCTATCTCCCCCTTCAGTTTATGTTGCATTAAATGATAAGAAATCTTTCTGAAATTTATCATGCAATGTCTGAAAAATGTATTTTGGATTTACCTTCCTTCTGTAGAAATTAAGACGCTTCTTAACCTCCATCTTAATTCTCATTTCTCTTCAACACAAGATCTTCAATCCAAGAAGTTTAGTTTTCATGTTCTTTTTAATTTAAAAAAAATAGACCTTTACTTTCAAACTTTTATTTTATTCCTATCTACAGAATATAAGTATGTTAATGTACTTCCCACATTACTTTTATACACACACACACACACACACACACACACACACATATATACTAAGTTATTCTCCCTATCTATATTTACTCTCACAGATAAATTCCTTTATTTAAAATTTATAATTGGACTCGGATTCATTTGATTATTATTGTCAAGGTGTTTACTCTGCATAATCTGTTCTCCCAAACTAGTATTTATACTTTAAATACATGAAAGCTAGTTCTTATATTTTTCTTCACCATTTGCATACCTAGAACCTTGTTAGACACATCTTCAAGTCAACGGTATATTTGTTGATTTATTGACTGAACTAGGAAGCTTTGTCTAAACCACAAATAAGAGTGTGAAGTTCAGAACAAACATAAATTTTCTGTTAGTACCACTAAAATGAACCGAACTACAAGAGTTAGAGGTAGGATAATATGCTAAATGCTCACAATTTTAGAAGACCTTTAGAATGAATTTTGTTTGTTTCCTGGATTTTCACATGTTACATTTCTCTCTGACTTCGGAAAGACTCACCCTATAGATCTCTCTTCTAAGGTCAGGAATGGTAGGTCACTGTTTTTAAAAATAGAGCTACATTCTCCTCAAGGATTTTGATGGGTTCCTGTCTCACATTGAGGTCTTCCATCCATTTTGAGTCTGTTTTTGTGTGTGGTGTCAGGAAATGGTCCAGTTTCGTTCTTCTGCATGTGGCTGTCCAATATTCCCAACACCATTTGTTGAAGCGACTGTCTTTTTTTTTTTTTTTTTTCCATTGGACATTCTTTCCTGCTTTGTTGAAAATTAGTTGACCATAGAATTGAGGGTCTGTTTCTAGGCTCTCTATTCTGTTCCATTGATCTCTGTGTCTGTTTTTATGCCAGTACCATACTGTCTTGATGATTACAGCTTTGTAATAGAGCTTGAAGTCTGGAAATTGTGATGCTGCCAACTTTGGCTTTCTTTTTCAACATTCTTCTGGCTATTCAAGGTCTTTTATGGTTCCATATAAATTTTAGGATTATTTGTTCCATTTCTTTGAAAAAAGTAGATGGTATTTTGATAAGGATTACATTAAATATATAGATTGCTTTAGGTAGCATAGACATTTTCACAATATTTATTCTTCCAATCCATGAGCAATGGGATGTTTTTCCATTTCTTTGTCTTCCTCAATTTCTTTCATGAGTACTTTATCATTTTCTGAGTAGAGATTCCTTGCCTTTTTGGTTAGATTTATCCCTAGGCAGCAACCTCTTTGACCTCAGCTGCAGCAACTTCTTCCTAGAAGCATTGCCAAAGGCAAGGGTAGCAAGGGCAAAATGAACTATTGAAACTTCATCAAGATCAAAAGCTTTTGCACAGCAAAGGAAAGAGTCAACAAAACCAAAAGACAACTGACAGAATGGGAGAAGATATTCACAAATGACATATCAGATAAAGGGATAGTATCCAAAATCTATAAAGAACTTATCAAACTCAACCCCCAAAAGAATAAATAATCCAATCAAGAAATGGGCAGGAGATGTGAACAGACATTTCTGGAAAGAAGACATCCAAATGGCCAACAGATACATGAAAAAGTGCTCAGCATCACTTGATGTCAGGGAAATCCAAATCAAAACCACAGTGAAATACTACCTCACACCAGTCAGAATGGCTAAAATTAACAAGTCAGGAAACAGGTGTTGGCGAGGATGCAGAGAAAGGGGGACCCTCCTACACTGTTGGTGGGAATGCAGGCTGGTGCAGCCACTCTGGAAAACAATATGGAGGTTCCTCAAAAAGTTGAAAATAGAGCTATCCTACGACCCAGCAATCGCACTACTGGGTATTTACCCTAAAGATACAAGTGTAGTGATCCAAAGGGGCACATGCACCTCGGTGTTTATAGCAGCAATGTTCAAATAGCCAAACTATGGAACGAGCCTAGATGTGCATTAATAGATGAACGGATAAAGAAGAGGTGATTGAAAACAATATATTGCCATTTGCAAGGATGTGGATAGAACTAGAGGTTATTACGCTAAGTGGAATAAGTCAGAGAAAGACAATTATCATATGATCTCACTGATATGAGGAATTTTTTTTTAAGATTTTATTTATTTATTTGACACAGAGATCACAAGCAGGCAGAGAGGCAGGCAGAGACAGGGAAGCAGGCTCCCTGCTGAGCAGAGAGCCTGATTTGGAGCTCGATCCCAGGACCCTGAGTTCATGACCTGAGCTGAAGGCAGAGGCTTAACCTACTGAGCCACCCAGGTGCCCCGATATGAGGAATTTGAGAAACAAGAAAGAGGATCATAGGGGAAGGGAGGGAAAAATTAAGACGAAAGCAGAGAGGTAGACAAACCATAAGAGTCTCTTAATCTCAGGAAACAAACTGTGAGGGTTGCTGGAGGGGAGGGGAAAGGGAGGGATGCAGTGGCTGGATGATAGATATTGGGGTAGGTATGTGCTATAGTGAGTGCTGTGAATTGTGTAAGACTGATGAGTCATAGACCTATACCCCTGAAACAATAATACATTATATGTTAATAAAAAAAAAATAGAGCTAAGAACTCTTAGAAATCAAATGGTGCAAACATAATATGGCATTTGGAATTCTCAAATTAAGAAAAGTAAAATTGTATACATAGTTTAAAAAAATATTATAGCAAAATTTCTTAAAATACGAAAATGAAATACAAAAATACTGAAAAAATCACATTATACATGTAAAATGTGTGAAGTACTCTTAATTTTAAAATTATATTTTAAAATTAACTAATTTTAAAAAGTTAACTCCATGGAAAATTGGGAAAAAGAATTATAGTGGCATTTCATAAAATAGATGTATTATTATAGGAGAATAATTAAATTATGAAAACAAACCATGAAAAAATATAATAAATCTATTCATGGTGATATGGAAAACATGCCTCCACATTTTCCTCATATATATAGATATGTATGAGTGTGCATGTGTGTATGCATGTGTGTGTATGTATGTGTGCGCATGCAAACAGAACCATTCTGAGAAGACATATAAGAAACTATTATTCCTGGGATATTCTGGGAACTAGAACCAGATGACTGGGGTAGGAGGGAGATAAACTTTTTAGTATATATCTAGTTATAATCTTTGTAATTTTTATCACACAAATGTATTATAAGTACAGACGAATTGACCTAATTATGTTATCTATAAACATCTATATATAAATTATATATTACATAAATTATATATCTATAGAGTAATTATGTATCTTATATTTTTATCTGTTATGTATCTTACCTATATGGGATGTTACATATGTATGTATGTGTAAATGTGTGTATGTGTGCATACATATATGTGTATGTGTATAAGCATACATATATGTGTATGTGTATAAGCATACATATATACTTACACATATACATATACATGCATGTTTTGTATTACAGAGATTAAAATGGGTATACATACACTGTATATAGTGTGTGTATACATAACACAGCATACATGTATGTATGCATACAATGTATAATATATATGGTACATATACTTTACGTATGCAACATATATACACATATATATGTATAGATACATGTGTTTGTGTATATACAGCATTATGTATGTATTTTAATATATACAGAGAGAAGTTTTGATTTGTGTGTGTTCATTATGATAGTATATTAAAACTAGAACTGAGACTAGAATCTGTACATTATATATAAATCTAGGATTATTTCCATATTTTTATCTATGAATCATATTTTTACTTATATAATGGGACTTAATATTTTATTCTTACATTCCTTTCTGTAAAGTTTATTTTTCAACAAAATTTTTCCGTTTGCTATTTTTCTTAAATACTTCCAATTTACTGCATTGCAGAACCTCTAATTAAGTTTTTAATTCCTATTTCTCATCAACTTTTCATGTCCTTTACCATCCACAGGAGTTAAATTTTAAGCCATTTTTTCCTTTGGCTTCATTCTGCTTTGCTAAAGTTCTAAAGTCAGCAAGATAACTTTAACTTTGCATTTTTATCACTTTTATCAATTTTCTTCCCAAGTGTGTTTCCACTATGGCTGGTTTTTATTGGCACCAGTGTGGATTATTACATTGAAAATTTGCATGGGAAATCTCAGAAATGCTATTTTCTAGAATTCCCTCTGGAAAAATGTTAAAGATAGCACAGCCATTTCTATAATATCAATTTACTTATATGGAAATTGCATCAGAGGTTTCAGTGTAAGAATTTATTGAGGGAGCCAAGGTTAGGTATTATGAAAATTATTGAGTAAACATTATAAATATTTGTGAGAAGGCTTTGGAATAATAAACATAAATAATAAACATTTTATTAATACTGAAGTAATTTTTAAGTTTCAGGAATGTATGTATGAGGTGGTAAAGTAACCATGACTACAAATTTTTTGCTTTCCTTCTGTTAAGATGTGGGCACGAAGTCCCTTTCTTATGTATCTAGGATGGCCTGAGTCACTTACTTGTCAGGAGGCAGCTCTGGACTTCTAGGGTCTGGGACTTTCAAGATTAGGTTGTTAGAGTCTTAAATCTCCAACCTGACCTCTTGGGATGGTTGCTTGAGGTGGACATAAGGAGGAAATGACCCCAAGTAATAAAGCCAACTAACCTGAGACCACTATACCATGAAGAAGTCCATGCTGCAAAGAGGCTCACGGTAGATATGTGAAGAGACCTCAAGGAGACAGAGTGTGGCTAGTTCCAGGTGTTTCACAGAACCAGTTTAGGCATCAGACATGTGAGTGTGGACACCATATTGAACATTTCATCTCTAGAAGATGTGAAGTTGAGAGGTAACAGGGACCCAGTTGTTAACCAGAATTGCAGCTCTAATGCAAACATCCATGGAACAGCAGCCCAGCACAAAACATATCAATGTCTTTGTTCAGAAGAACGTGCAGAAATTTGAGAGACCTAAGGGGAATTGTTTTCCAACACTGGTTCAAGTAACTGTATGGGTGATAATTTCACACATGTAATTGAAAATGAAATAGTGAAAATGAATAAATGAATAAATTACTAGATTTTATTGGCCTGGAAAGTAGTAGTTACTCACCTATAATGTGAAATATAATTTCTTTGTGAAACTGAGAAGTCGTTGATACTGTCATTTTCTGAGCAAAGCAAAATCAGACTTAGAGATACATAGAACAAACTGATGATAGCCAGCAGGGAGGTTATGGAGGTATGGGCGAAACAGATGAAGAGAAGTAGGAGGCACACACTTCCAGTTATGGAATGAATAAGTCACAGGAATAAAAGGCACAGAATAGGGAATATAATAAATGATATTGTAATAACGTTAGATGGTGACAGATGGTGCTACATTTGTAGTGAGCAAAGCACAACATACAGAGATGTTGAGTCACTATGTCATACACCTGAAACTAATGTGACATTGGGTGTCAAGTATGTTAAAATAAATTTAAACTGTCATTTTTCTACATGTGACTTCTGGTAGATCATGAATTTTGTCTAGTATATGTAAAAAGTGAGGTATATCACAGAAAGTGACTCAATTTTTTTTTTTTTTAAAGATTTTTTATTTACTTATTTGACAGAGAGAGATCACAAGTAGGCAGAGAGGCAGGCAGAGAGAGAGGGAAGCAGGCTTGCTGCTGAGCAGAGAGCCTGATGCGGGACTCGATCCCAGGATCCTGAGATCATGACCTGAGCCGAAGGCAGCAGCTTTAACCACTGAGCCACCCAGGCGCCCCGAAAGTGACTCAATTTTATGTCTAAATAACATCATTGCACTTTGGAGCAGCAGAATAGCAACATTTAAACAAGATGTAAAGGGTAGGGGTGCCTGGGTGGCTCAGCGGGTTAAGCCTCTGCCTTTGGCTCAGGTCATGGTCCCAGGGTCCTGGGATGGAGCCCCGCATCAGGCTTTCTGCTCCTCGGGGAGCCTTCTTCCCCCCGCTCTCTGCCTGTCTCTCTGCCTCCTTGTGATCTCTCTCTGTCAAATAAATAAATAAAATCTTTAAAAAAGATGTAAGGGGTAATTATTTTAAGAATTCATTTATAGCATGAATAGATGCATACCTAGATTGCTGAGAAGCTAGTCAAACCCACAGTTCGGGACTAATAATGTTAAGAAAAAGCAGGAATCTGGCTATTAGCAAAAGTCCTATACTAAATGTCACTGTTGGATGTTTCACGATGTTCATAACATTCACTGGAGAAGAAGAGTATCAACTGAGGATGGGATGAGAAGTACTCAGTTTTATACAGTTGAATTAAGTCGATATTTTCAATTTTGCATGTATGCATGTAGTAATGGAGAAGTGTTAAACACTTTATCACTGTATCACTGTACCTCAGGATGCAAGATAAGTTTTGCTTTTTTGCTAAGTTATTGGTTTATGAGCTGTTGTGTAGACTGGAGTAGGCTCATCAAGATCACAGGGTAGGGGTCAGCATTTGTGGAATATTTTTAGCTGTAAGTTCTAAAGCAAAATGTTCCTTTTCAAAATGAGTTTGCATCTGAATGCAACTCTACACACAGCCTACTTCCTGAGAACTGATGGCAAAGAACATACCTGTGACGTGTTCACCTCTGAAAATAGTGAATATTTTCAACTCATGGACACTGATTATGTGTCTTTTCAGAACACTGTGTAGAGAAATTTGCAATGACTATAGTTTCCTGGCTTCAAGGAGAAAAGATTCTCATATAATTTCTGAGCTGAGAATAGATTTTTAAAAATCATGATGAGGACAAAAACCACATGATTTCACTCACATGTGGAATTTAAGAAACAAAACAAAAAGACAAGCCAGAAAACAGACTCTTAATTATAGAGAACAAACTGATGGTTACCAGAGGGGAGGGAGTGGGGGGGTGTGTGAAATAGGTGAAGGGGATTAAGATCGCACTTGTCCTGATGAGCACTGAGTAATGTATAGAATTGTTGGATCACAGTATTGTACACCTGAGACTAATATAACACTGTCTGTTATCTATACTGGAATTAACATTTTTTTTTTAAAGCATGGGGCACCTGGGTGGCTCACTCAGTTAGGCATCTGCCTTCAGCTTAGGTTATGATCCCAGGGTCCTGGGATTGAGCCCTGCATCACGCTCCCTGCTTGGTGGGGAGCCTGCTTCTCCCTCTCCCTCTACTGTTCCCCCTACTTGTGTGCTCTTGCTCTCTATCAAATAAACAAAATCTTTAAAAAAAATTTTTTTAAAGCATGATGATATCTGTGATTTTAACTGACATACTTGTATGTCTTGGTGATATATTTAGAATCATAGGCAGCCTGAACTTTCTTCAGATCAAAACTACTAGAATTTGTCTTCTTAAATATACCAGGACTTTAAAGATAGTTTTTAAGACTGTATTATAACCCATTAGTATATTATGGTATCTTTAAAAACATAGGTAATAGGGAGGAAGCCCTGCATGGACTCCCTGTTCAGTGGAGAGTCTGCTTCTTCCTTTCTCTCTGTTCTTCCCCACTCATGCTCTCTTTCTTCATCCCCTCTTTCTCAAATAAATAAAACCTTTTTTAAAAAGTATATGTAGTTGGGGCACCTGGGTGGCTCAGTGGGTTAAACCTCTGCCTTCGGCTCAGGTCATGATCTCAGGGTCCTGGGATCGAGCCCTGCATCGGGCTCTCTGCTCAGCAGGGAGCCTGCTTCCTCCTCTCTCTCTCTGCCTGCCTCTCTGCCTACTTGTGATCTCTCTTTGTCAAATAAATAAATAAAATCTTAAAAAAAAAGTATATGTAGTAAAGTTTCTAAAGAGTAAAGAAAATTATATTATTAGGGTTTGACTCCCGTTGCATGATTTTCTTTGCTGTTCAGAAACTTTACTGCACATATCTGAAAATAACATTTGAATTATATACAACAGAAAATGAAAAATCCTTTCCAGGCTAAATTCTTCTTGATTGTAAGATGCTCATCAAATTAGCCGCTGTATGTAGTACACGTTTTCTTCAGGGAGAAATCACTGTTATTTTCAGGCCTTTTATTTATTTATTTTCCATCATAGTACCCAGAACTATAATTGAACCATCAAAAATTTAAGCTGAATCCTTGGACATTAGGGTTTTCTTAATTTAATAGAAGGAAGTGTTAGGAAACAAAACCCATGAGGTGTGGACATTCACCTATAGTTATTTGCCATTCAGTAGGATACGGGAATCATGAGGAATGATGTTACACAATTTTATCCTACTCCTTTATGTGAACCACTTTCGTTATTACTAGTAACTACTATTAATTTTAAATACATTTTATTTTTATTCTTTAAAAAATAGAGATTTTAAGGATGCCAGGTGGCTCAGTCAGTTAAGCATCTGCCTTTGGCTCAGGTCATCATCTTAGGGTCCTAGGATTGAGCCCAATGTAGTGTTGGGTTCCCTGCTCAGTGGGGAGTCTGCTTCTCTCTCTGTCCTTTCCCCCTGCTTGTGCTCTCTCTCTCTTTCTCTCACACACACACAAAAACAAAGTCTTAAAAAAAATAGAGATTTTATGCTCCTGAATTTATTGTTTTGTATGCCCATCAAATGTCTAGTGGGTGTTTAGAATTGAGAAGAACTCTTCTGAAGTCTTTCTAATGACACTATTATGAAGGGATCCTAGGATGCTTCTTCTCTGAGCATAGAGGTTTTCTTTAACAATCATATTTTACTCATCTACCAGAAGTCCACTCAAATGTCTGTTTATCCTTCTGTCTTCTTGACCACATTTATTAATAGTTATAAAACTGTGTAGAGCATTAATGTGTATATGCCTTTCAGGTCTTTTAGGTCATTTTAATAAAAACAATTAGTGCCTATTAGTACAAACTATATACCGAACCTTCTTTTTCAGGTATTTTGTACATACAAAGAGGGAGATAGCACACATGCTAAGCATTTTTTGAAAGGAAGGAGAGGAATATGTCATCTAGGGTTTGATCAGAGAAGCAGAACCTGTAGATGTGACATAGAATGAGAAAGTTATAATAGGGATTTGACTTTGCTCAATCATGGTTGTTAAACACTTTACATGTGGTGGTTGTTTCTGCTTCTGGTGCTTGGCCTGGAGTTCACAGGCTAGGCATTTGGGATGAAAAGATGGTGGTAAAGCTGGAGAGAGCCAGGACAAGCCAGAATATGTATGTGAACTGGAATCCATGTTGACCTTTCGGTGTCTTCAGGCTTCCCACTTCAGTGATAATGTTAACCTACAGGAAAACCTGGCATCCTTTGTTAGGTTACAAATACACACCTGGCCTAGGAATCAGAGAAGACTGAATACGATTAGGTTGGAGCTGAGAGAGTTGCAATTAGGTGCTGCTTCTTGCCCACAAGATGGGCTGTGAGGTCCAAGATGATATAAATGACCTGCAGCATAGCCTGACTCTGCATTGATCTTCAGAGAATATACATAGCTGATACTTTAATTGTTCCTTCCAAAACTCATACAAAAATATCATGTCACCAATCCTAGCCAAGAGCTATAGGAGGAAAGGGATTATCAGAAATATAGTTCCAACTTAGTTAAGTTGGCAAGTGCAAGGAAGAAACCACTGTGGAATAGAAACTAGTGAAATTTTCTAGACTACTGCTGAGAGTGTCTGTGGAGAGGGACATCATGTCTGAGGAGGTACAATGGTATCCATTTTAATTCTGCTTGGGATTTAAATACTGTGGGCAATGAAATATACAGTTGGGAGGAATAGTAGCTATAAAAAACAATTCAGGTTGTATTTGAATAGTCAGTGTCCTGATAAGATCTTATGGGGATTTCATAAGATGTATCTGTAAAATCAGGGCCAGTACCTGTGATGGCACTACATAGGTCTGGACCAGGACAGTATTATGGAGCACAGGAAACTCCAAAAATCAGTAGATACTGACCTTTAGTTGGAGGCTGTTTGGCTTAGAAGTTGGAAAGATAGACTTAAGGGTTGGGAGATTTGAATCCTTTCTCTTCCAACTACTAGCCCTATGCTTTTGTGTTACAGAAGGAACTCATTCGCTAAAAAGGGATTATGAAATAAATACACACACAGCATGAGAACTTTTACAATTAAGTATTGTAAAACTTCTCTGGGTTCAGCATAGGGACACAAGACCATAGGCCTGAAAGGAAGGAAGGAAACTAGAGTGGAGTTTCTGTGGCTGGGTCCAGGGTTGAGGGCAGGCATGTGATTCCTTCCGTTTCATTCATGGTGAGTTTGCAGGCTAACCACGCTGAGTTCTGCTTTTTGTTTCTTTTTGGTTTGCCTGTCTATTCTATCCAACCATCGGGGAAAAAAAAGATGCTTATTGTGTTCTGTCTATAATTTTTAATAAGAAACACTGGCAGACCTCTGTACTGAGGTAATAACACTGGAACTATAGCAAATCATCAATGAAGAAAAAAATCAGTTGAGGAAAAAAAATGCCATTTGACTCAGAGGACCTTTATATCCATGCAGGACTTCATTTTCTCTCCCTTCCAGGTCAAGTTATGGGTAAGAACGGGCTTAGGATCCAGGAAAGAGTATTTAATTGCATGACTCACAGAGCCAACATGGAGGCTGTTCATTTTGGCCCTTCTTTAGGAACTAACTCTGAAACTATGGGTTGGAGACAATAGAGGGAGGGAACTGATCCACAGTCTGAAGAGATAGCAGCATTAGCAAAGATTGGAGGTGAGAGGTTTCAGTAGAGAGAGCATATGCAGTTCTTAGCTACTAACACGCATTAGGCAGGGCTCTTGTGGCTGAATCTTCATAAGCCTCACAGTAGAGGTCACAAAGGCTTTCATAACTCCAAGGTAGGGAACTAGATGAATAAGACAAGGATGGGAAAGTCAAAAAGAGGCGTCAAGTACCAATAAGTGGGCACAGAGTGCACATACCAATCCTGCAGACCATCTTACAGGATTTTGGAGACAGACCGAACATCTTGGCAGATCTGGTTAAGAATAATCGTGAGAGCACAATGATGCATAAAACAGTGAATTACAAATAAACAAAGGGCATCCTCCCATACCACTTTCCCTTTATTGGACAGGCCCCTACAATTTAAATAAAAAAGAATGAGAAAAATGCTGGAAATCCTGAATTAACAAGGTTTAAATCTCAAATAACTGGATTTTTTTAAGATTTGACAAAGATTTCATTTTCTTCCTCTGGTGTAATGTTGCTGTTAAGTAGCGATCCCATAAATACTACTTGAGCCTCTCATATGTGCCTGGTATTATTTATTTATTGAGAATATATGTCCGTGAGAAAAACAAGAATTCTTATATTCAGTGAAATTAAGATTATCTATAGAACTATAAAGACTAGAGAGGGGGACTAAGACATTTGTATTTGTTTATATTTAAGGAAATATTTATTGATTGTGGATTTTAATTAATATATAAAGAATATACAGAAAAATAAGATAAATTCTCTGTGTGTAATACTATAATTATGCATGCTTTCATTTTATAATATTAAAATATACTAGGTATTCAAGCATATAAGTACTAACATGATTTGAATGCTATTGAATTATAGAGAAGAAAGAGCTTATGATGAAATACATTATGTTTAGGGCAGTGATGCTTGGCATGTATCCAAAGGGTAAGCAAAGAGCAGAAGAGTGGAGTCTGATCAGCGAGGCAGATACATAGAGGCAGATATAAAAATAATTCAAAGCATGTAATTTCACTGGAGCAGCAGGTTCATGAAGGGAATTGGAAAAATAAGTCGAAGGTGATTTGGAAGAACCTGAATGGATTGAATGAGAGTCTGGATCTTCAGTATTTCCTCTAGTTTGGTTATAATAGCTTTACATCTCTTTCTGGATAACTTACTGAAAAGTTTATTTAAATGGATTGTAGCATTAACATGTTGCCTATTTTAATAAAATGATTCATTTTTCAGTGTCCTATACAACATTAGCAAGCTACACTAAAATTATTTTTCTACCATTTCTAAATGAACATAAATATGTCTGAATATCAGTTTTATACAGTCTGATTCTGTAAGTAGAGGTCTACTGAAAAACTGTATCATCTAATTAAATAGTACATTTCTCATGCATCTAACCTGTATGATGTACACTTTAGTGTACAACATACATAATAAAAACATTTTAAATATAGCTGAGGATTTATTTCTATAGACAAGTATATAATTGGCACGAGGGCAGAATTGAGCTTCAGAAAATACCATAAAAGTTTTAAGAGTAGATCAGCCTGGGATTCTCAACTTGTATTTTAGCCATTTGAGTCCTACTTTTCTTGTCTATAAAATGGGGATAATAATGTCTGATTCTTTGAATTGTTTGAAATATTAGACATCAAAATACCTCTTTCTTCTTAGCTCATATTTCTCTCCTTGTGACTTATATGTCATTAAATAATACTTTGATATGACAAATACTCAAATTATTTTAAAAATAGTTCCTCATGCTTGAAGGCAGGAAGTTGATTAAAATGGCTTCCAGATAATTTGGTTTCACTTTAAGATATATTGTAAAATGGTTACATTAAAACGTATCACTCCCATTTTACTTTGAGCATGCTTTTTTTGTCCCAAGGTATTGTGATGGACTATTATTCAAATATGAGGGCAGTACTCGGAAACACTGGCAACAGTTACAAAGTTGTGTTTCCATATTTGAGAAAGATAAGCAATATTTGCCTTTTAATAAATTATATTTTGGGATTCTAGAATTTTACTCTTATGGTAATGACTCACCTGAAATTGTGCTGTCACCTAAAGAAGTAATATTTATGTGTCTTTGGTCTACCTATAGTACAGAAAGTTAAAAATCTAATAATTTTACTTAAAATAATAGCTGTAAACATTTATTGAATTACAAATATGTGCAAAGAACTGTGTTGTTTCTGTTGGGATAGGAAATGAAACAAATATTTTCTATTATAAATGATTATTCAAGCATCTGTATTTGTTGAAAACGAAATATTAAAACTAGAATTTTCTAACTCAAGACATATTTGTCTAGTTATTTCACATTGCAAAAGTAGGTATGAGTCATCAACTATTGGTAGATCAAATTAGTGAAGTGTCTAAAATATAGGAAACCTCATAATTTATAAAGACACATTATTGAAAATTTTATTGCCTGAATTTGGGCTTATCAAATGCATAACTTATTAAAGGCAGTTTTGGTTTTCTCTCATCAATAATTGGTAATAAAATGATAAATATCTGATTTTACACACATCTTCAATTCACAAAGGCAGTTGTCTTAATGAATTTAAAATGAACGGCACAAGGGCACCAGGGTGGCTCAGTGGGTTAAGCCTCCACCTTTGGCTCAGGTCATGGTTTTAGGGTCCTGGGATTGAGCCCCACATCGGGCTCTCTGTTCAACAGGGGGCCTGCTTCCCCCTCTCTCTGCCTGCTGCTTTGACTACTTGCGATCTCTCTGTCAAATAAATAAAATAAAATAAATAAAATGAATGGCACAATAATTACTTTTATAATTGTTAAAAATATTCTCTTATGATTGAATTTTATAGTGTTATAATCATATTAATAATGCAACTGATATTGAAATCAGAAATTAGAATTATAATAGTAATTTTCTTTTTCTAAATATTACTGTCAGTAAGTGTCATTAAACTCTTGACATTAATGAATAAATGTGTTTATCTTCACAAGAAGAAAAAAATAGTGTGAATTATACAGTCCTTTAGTGTTGAACTTTGGAGAGATAGGTTTTTGTTTGTTTTTTTAATGGAAATATTGTACATTTTCTCTAAATCCAGTCTCCACACAAAGTAGCTAATAAAATCACATCATTCTGCTACTTCAGTCCTTTGATGGCTTCCCATTACACTCAGAATGAAATCTATGCTTCTTGTCAAGACCTCTAAAGTCTTATATGACCCACCCCTGACTTTTTAATAGCCTGATGTCTCTCTCACTAAGCTCCAGTCATGCCAACCTTTCTTTTCTTCTTTGAACATGCCAAACGTTTCCTATCTTTCACCCTTTGCACTTGGCAGTCTTTCCCAGAATACTACCCTACTCACCGCAATTTTTGTTTTGTGGTTCTCAGTTTCATTATGTATGTCTTGATTCAAATATCGCTGCCCCCAAACTTAGTATAAACAGACACCTCTCCTCACAGTCTGTAACATGTCATCCAATTTCATTTTTTCTTTGTACTTATCCTTACCAGCAATTACCTGATTATTTTATTTGTTTACTTGGTTTACCAATAGAATGTGAATTTTATGAGAACAGGCACCATTTCTGTCTGGTCATCCCTCTGTTCCCAACACCTAAGGAAGGGCATATAGGTTCTCAATTCTAATGTGAATTAGTAAATGGAAATCAATCGAGATCTATTAGTTTTCTTCAGCCTAGAGTTGAAGTAAGGACATATCACCAGTGACCATTTTGACTGGGGGATCAATCAGTTAAACGAAACCATTAGCTTTATTCACTTTTAATGTGTTTTTCGTTAGGCTTCTTTAGTCAGTTCAATCAAAGTAGTCAATTAGCTGCATTTGTTTTCTTATGGTGCTATGTTAAAAAAAAATTAACTCAGTTATTCCCATCAAAGCCACATCAAGTTGAGAAAAGGAAAATGAAGTCTGTCAGACGTGTTACACATACATATGAACATACTCTTTCTTCTGCCTGTGGCATGTGTTATTTTTTTCTGTCTTGCTGTGGCTCCCTGGATTGTATTGTCCTCCAAACAGTTCTGCAGCCTTTCCTGCCTCAAGATGCTGTCTCTGTCACTGCTGCTGCCAAGTCACTTACTGCCAGCACTGCAGGCACAGACTGGCCTTTGCCAAGTCACAGTTTTATATGTCTATTGTGTCACTATCATGTCCTCTGGAGCCCTGTGTGGCCCAAAGCATGCAACCTTCTCTACAGAGAATGACGGAACACTTTCTCCTTCTACTTGGATTGTTGCTCTGTTACCCAAGTTCCCAGGAAGAGCTGCTGGGGCTCTCAACATCTCAGGGTTTTCTTTCTTTATTGGATTTGGTTTTGATGTCATAACGGTGTGCATTTTTTTAAAAAAAAAAGATTTTATTTATTTAATTGACAGACAGCACAAGTAAGCAGAGTGGCAGGCAGAGGGAGAGAGAGAAGCAGGCTCTCTGCCAAGCAGGGAGCCCGATGCGGGGCTCGATCCCAGGACCCTGAGATCATGACCCAAGCCAAAGACAGAGGCTTTAACCACTGAGCCACTCAGGTGCCCCAATGTGTGCATTTTTAAATTTGTTTGCCTTTTTAGCTTTTGCTGATAGTATCTCTGAAGGATTCAGACAAATATCCCGGAGGGCTGTGCCAGATGACATGGAAACTTGAGGGACATAGATATTATGCTCGGGATCCCGTCTTCTTGCTGTAGCTGAGGAATTGTTCTAAGCCAAGTTTGTTGTTCCTTTTCCTTCCTTTGACCCTCATCCAGTTAGACCCCAGGCAGTCCTTAAAGCACAGGACAATTCTGAATCTTGAGATAAGGACTGCTTGGTTTCAAATTGAGATTCCTGCTTTTTACAAATAGCTTATTTGGTTAAAATAGTAAGCCTGTACTTTAGATTCACTGAATCTACTCAAACACCTTTGCGTATGTCACAATCTATAAATATCATTCATTTAGATAAGGCTTCTGTCCTCAGGGCTGTTTGGAGACAAACATTCAATCAGAGAACTAAGTAAACTAAGTAAAAGAACTAAGACTGTTAATACCATGAAGGAAATATGCAGGGTCCGTCATAGTTTTATTCTGCTTTAATCTGAATCTTTTTTAAGGGTAGGAGTAGGGAAGTTCTTTGGACTGAAGATTCATTGGACTGTCCTTGCAACCTGCTAGTCACAAGAACCTGAACAACCTCCCTTGGCTGCACTCCTGCTAATGTAAGATTTTCTTTTTATAAATCACAAAATTCTTATTTGCTCAGACTGTTTTGATTCTGAAATGAGTTTTTAAAAATTACTATTTGTGAAGAACAGGCAAATATTAGTTGTTGTCCAACATTACCTTTTGGACCAGAAATCATAGAATTTTCATTTCATAGGTGAGCAACAATAAATTTACAGAGAATTTTTATTTTTGAGATTTTACTTAGAGAGAGAGCATGAGCAGGGGAAAGCGCTGAGGGAGAGGAAGAGAGAATCTGGAGCAGATTCAGCCCTGAGAGTGGAGCCTGACACGGGGCTCGATCCTAGGACCCTGATATCCTGACCTGAGCTGAAATCAAGAGTCGGACTTAACCACCCAGGCGCCCCCACAGAGATTTTTTTTTTTTTTTTAATAATGCTCTCATGAGGTTTCTGAAGCTGAGAAGGAATCAGTGGGGAAAGATTGCCATTTCTGATCAGTGTTACCTGACAGTGATACAGGATCAGCAAGAAAGGAACTAGTAGTCTTAAGAATAAGATTAGAGTAGTGCATGCTAAGCATAGACAAAACAGACTTCCTACCATCAAAGAGCTTATAGTTTAGTTCAAATAACTGGAAACACATTATGTATGTTGTGGATCTCTTTGGGAAATGGCTGGGTAATTTACAAGGATATGGGAGGAAACTACTAGCAAAGAAAATTATTGAAGCATTTTATTGTCTCTAAATCATTAACTCATTGCCATGTGATTCAGGCCATCATGGCCCAATCCAAATGCAAGGTTTGCTGAAATTTATAAATTAAACTATCACAACTATCCACCTCAGTAGGATCTTCCCGTCTTGTAGCAGCCCACTTAACCAAAAATGATGCAAAAGGAAAGTACTGATATTTTCCTGTACAAGGAGTTTCCCTGATACTGACATTTAATTTAGGTCCTAACCAACTTTTTAGTGCCCATCTATGAAACCCTCAGTGACCTATATTTCTTGTATCATTGGGAAAAGAAACACATCTCATTCTTTCTAACATCTCCTGTTTCTACTCTAGAGCAGTGGTCCTAAGTGCAGGAAGAAGATGATTTTGCATGCCAGGGGACATTAGACAAAGTCTGGAGATATTTGGGATTGCGAAGACTACGATGAGGGTGGGAAGGGCTGATACTACTGGCATCTAGTGGGAAAAAGACAGGGATGATGCTTAACATTCTATGATGTACAAGACAACCCTCAAAACAAACAAAAATTATTTGGCCTCAAATGCCAGTGATGTCAAGGTTGAGAAATCCTTGAGAATAAAGTTTTCCTCATAGAAAAGTTCCAAGGCCATTAGCGAAGAGTTAAAAAAAAAAAGCAAAAGGAGTCTTTTATGCAGATGACTAGTCACATACAACCATTCTTGATTTAAAAATATTGGGAGAAGAGTGGTGAACAAAGTTATGTGTTCGAAGTCATCTCTAAATCTACCATGATAAGTCTCAATATATTGAATGTCAGCTTCTTTAATTATATGATTCCTTTGATAAATGTAAAGCACACAGCAAGTACAATGATAGATTATTTTTCTTCCACAATATCCATGAATGGTCTTAACTTTTAATTCCAATATAAGTTTAGATGATAGAAAACCCAAGTATATTTTCATTATAAAGACTTGACCTTTGCCTTTCCCTAAATTATTTCCTGTGTGATATAATTATATAGTTATTTGCAAGTTCAATCTCCATTATCTTTCATTCCTGTATAGTTAGAAATAAAATGATTACAAGTGGTAATTAAAATGCCATGAAAAAGATTTATTTTTTCTTAAATCACTGTGACATATTATTTCAGGAAAATGATTGTATAACATCTTTTTCTCTAAGGAGGGCTAATAATCTAATACTCTTGTCACTGGGATTCAAAATAAACATGACAATATTAGAGTTTACAAGTTTGCTTTCAATTAACATATACAACTGCATAAATGTAAAAAAAACAAAAATGAAATGTTATTTATTTTGATTGATCCTTTTATTTATTTGAAATAAATGAGTTAAGGATGAGAATTAATTTATTTTCATTTTTTTTCTTTAATACAAAGTTTCAACTCATTATTTAGGGCTTTTCTTTTCTTTTTTTTTCATTTTTTAAATTTTATTTATTTTCAGTGTCCCATAATTCATTGTTTATGCACCACACCCAGTGCGCCATGCAATACATACCCTCCACAATACCCACCATCAGGCTCACCCAACCCCCCACCCCTCTCCCCTCTAAAACCCTCAGTTTTTTCCTCAGAGTCCACAGTCTCTCATGGTTTATCTCCCCCTCCGATTTCCCCCAACTCACTTCTCCTCTCCATCTCCCAATGTTCTCTGTGTTATTTCTTATTGAGGCCTTTTATATTCTTCCTTATAGACCATGATAAAAATAGTAATAAATTTAATTCCTTTAGTTTCCCCCCTGATTATTCTTTCTCCTTTTCAATAAATGATGTCTAGACAAATATTGAATTGTTTGTTCTGATAAATCAGAGTTGGATATATTTTCTGTAGGATATTTGTTTAACATATGAACACTGGCCTTTTGAAGCCTTCCAGTGGCTCTTCTATGACACCTCTACCTCCACTTAGAAACAATAGAATGTGTTGTCACATTTTATCTGGAGACCAAGGAACCCAAGGAATCCCCAAAATATTTCAGGGGTTCATAAATTAAAATATTTATATAGGTAAGAGATCCATAAAAGGTCAAGATAGCCCATAAATTTTAACATATTTATAACCACATTAAGCTAGATCACTTGGTTGATTAGAAATCAAATGTTTTTCTGTCTTCTATGTTACTGTAGGTAACAGTCTTGCCAAATTCTCTGCCACTTTATTATAATCTCTTTTCCTTTAGTTTCTAATAAGATTTTTCTCACTTTCCTTTATGTCCTCACTGATAGCCTCTTCAAATTCCAAATTTTACGAATAATGTGTTCAACGCTCTTCAAGTGTTTGCTATTATCCTCAACGTCCACTGCCATGTTACAAAGGAATGACTACACTTTAAGTACTTATGGTAACACCCCATTCCTGTTACCAAAATCTGTATCCGTTCTTCATTGCTATGTAGCAAAGTATGGCAAAACTTACTGGCTCTAAACAACAAATATTTATTATCTTATACTTTCTGTGAAAAAGGAACTTAGGAGCACTTGTGTTGGATGTTAGTATTCTAGTCTCTTATGATGTTGATATCAAACTGTTGCCCTAGTGGCAATCATCTTAAAGTTGTCTGGTGCTGGGTGATCCATGCCCAAGGCGGCTACCCACATGGCTGTTGGGAAATGTGCTCAAATCATTTCTATATGGGCCTCTTCATAGGTTCCCTGAATTTTCTTATGGAATGGGGCTGATTACCCCTGGAGTTACAGATCAAAGAGAGACCAACAGGAAGTCCAAGATGGAAGTCACAGTCTTTCATATTCTAATCTGGGAAATGACATACCATCACTTCTGCCATGCTGTATTGGTAATACAGACCAATTCTGGTAATTCGGGGAGGAGATTCCACAAGAGTGAATACCTGAAAAAGGACTTTTTGTAGGCCATCTTGGAGGCTACACATACTTTGCAGTTAATGTGTCCCTCTGTCCTTGATCCTAAGGACCCACTGGTTTGCTTTTTTCCCCTATAAACTTGTTTGCATTTTTAGACATTCTCTATATATGAGTATGTTTTCTTTTGTGTTTGGCTTCTGTCAGTTGTGATAATTTTGAGATTTGTGTTGATGAGTATATCATTTTTTCTTCTTCACAAGTATTCACTACTTTACCTACTTACTTATTCATTAGCATTTGGATTTTTGCTAGGTTTTATATAATATGAATAAAGCTTCTACACCTTTTTGTGTAGACATATGATCATATATCTATCTTTCTTTCTTTCCTTCCTTCCTTCCTTCCTTCTTTTAAAGGGTGGGGGGCAACCAATAACCAGAAATAGAATGACTGGGTCCTATGGCAGGTGCATAGTTAACATTTTTAAAAATTGCCAAATTTTCCAAAATGTTGTACCATTTTACAGAAATAGAGTGCCAATTGTGGCATTTGTATGCTTCTCAATTTTTGCTATTCTAATGTCTATATAATGGTATCATGTTATGGTTTAAATTTGCATTTCCCTGGTGACTAATCATGCTGAACATCTTTTCATTTGCTTAATTGCCATTCATATATCTTCTTTTTTGAACAGAGTTTGCTATTGAAATCCTTTGCCCATCGTAAGAGTTCTATAAATTATGGATGAAAGTCCTTTGTAAGATACAGTATTATGAATATTTTCTACCATTCTGTGACTTTCTTTCATTTTCTTAATGATGTCTTTTCAAGAGAAATACTTCACATTTAATAAAGGCCAATTTTTCAATATTTTATGGTTTCTATCAAGTAAATCTTTTCTTATTCCAAGGCTGTGAAGACTTCCTCTTAAGTTTTCTTGACATAGTTTTGTAGTTTTAACTTTTTATGTTTAGGTATATTCTCTTTTTTGAGTAAATTTTGTGCATGTTGTGAAGTTAGGGTTGATTTCTTTTTTTTTTTTTTTTGTTCCATCTAGATACCCACTTATTCCGTCACAATCTTTAAAATGTTATCTTGAGAAAAAAACTTGCCTTGAAATCTGATTGAAATATTTTGGCTATATATTTTATATCTACTTCTGTATTCTATTTTGTTCAATTGTGCTATGTCCTTTGTTATGTTAATACCACATAGCTTCAATTATTGTAAATTAATTCATATAAATATCAAACTTCATTTTCTTATAAAATTGTTTTTTCTTTCTGGGTCTTTTAAATCACAATATTGATTTTATAATAAGTTTATCAATTTTTTCTAGAAAGATTATTGGAATTTGGGGGGTAATTTCGATCCATCTATAGATCTGTTTGGAGAGAATTAATATTTAAATAATACTGAGTTTCTGCTCAATAAACATGGTATCTCAGCTTATTTAGGTCCTTAATTTCTCTCAGGAATATTTTCTAGATTTTGGTATAAATGTCTTACAAATATTTTTCTAAATTTTAGGGATTTTTTACACAATTACATATGGAGTTTTTGTATTTTCCTCACCAATTATTTGCTGTTAGTATATAAAATGTAAGTGTTTTTGCTTTGTTTTGTTTTACTTTAAGGTGAAATACAATGCTATTGTATTAGGATTCTCCAGAGAAACAGACCCAGTAGGATAAGTAGGATATATATACACATATACATATATATACTTATACTAAAGCATATGGAGGCTGAGAAATCCCACAATCTGTCATCTATAAGTTGGAGACCAGGAAAGCTCATGGTGTAGTTCTAATCCAAGTGTAAAGGTCTGAGAGAAACAAAAACACGGATGGTGAATTCTAGTCTGAAAATAGAAGACTACAGTCAGGCAGAGAGAATGAATTCTCCTTTCTTGCATTTTTTTTATTTTATTCAGACTCAAGAGATCAGAAGATGCTTGTCAACACTGGGGAGGGCAATTTGCTTTACTCAGTGTACAGAGTCAAATGTAAATCTCATCTGAAAACATCCTCACAGATATACCCAGAATAATGTTTATCCAAATATCTGGGTACTCCATGATACAGTCAAGATGACATATAATATTTACCTTCACAGTTATAGTCAGTTCTTAGTTCTAATAGTTATTTTTTTTATAATCCTCTGTGTTATGTGGCCAGCCTTCATGCTAATTTAAGAAAATTGGAAACACAACCTTTGCTGATTTTTCTTCCAAGTTTGGACCACTCTCCAAAATCTGCTTTAATTTGTTCACTCTCCAAAGCCTCAGATGGTGGTTGTTGTTGTTGTTGCTTTTAATTTGTATTTAATTTTTAAAAACTTTATCTGAGTTATAGTTATTATCTGCAGCAGGGTTTTCATTGGGTCATATTCTGCCATACTGGAAACAGAAGTGCTACCATTGCTTTTATTTTAGCCTTCAAACTAATAATGTTTAATAGACAAGATACTAAAATTAAAATTATGAGCTTGGGAGACATTCTCTGCTTCTTAGTGTTAAGAATTTAAGGGGCTCGGGGCGCCTGGGTGGCTCAGTGGGTTAAAGCCTTTGCCTTCGGCTCAGGTCATGATCCCAGGGTCCTGGGATTGAGCCCCACATCGGGCTCTCTGCTTAGCGGGGGGCCTGCTTCCTCCTCTCTCTCTGCCTGCCTCTCTGACTGCTTGTGATCTCTGTCTGTCAAATAAATAAATAAAATCTTAAAAAAAAAAGAATTTAAGGGGCTCAATATCAAATATATCTTGAATATCATATCTAATATAAATTCTGTGATCTCCCAAAAGGCTTCCAACATGAGTTGTTGAATGTCTATGAAGGTAGACTTGGATTTTTAAGGTACAGTTGTATGTGTCATGATATGCATAGAATGTATGTGTATATATGTTTGGTTAGGACACTTGGAGAAATAGAAGGAAAGGAATAGAGTCAGATTCCTAGAGAGAAGAATTTATGAGAATAGTGACAAAGAAGACTCCAAGGCTATGGGTAATTAGGTCCCAGGTTTAGATGTGTGTAGGAGGATAGTAATAATGTAGAAAAGATAGCCATAATAATTATAGCTAATACTTATTGTTTTTGTGTGTGTGTCAAACATTGTGCTAAATCCTGTATGCTTTTTTTTTTCTGATAGCTCTCAAAATGTTATGAGGGAGAAGTTATGATTATCTCAAAAATTAAAAGAGATAGTCTCAGTATAGAGGAATTAGCTAATTTGCCCAAGATCTTAAACTAGTAGAAAATATAAATTGTAAATTTATATAGTAGAAAATATAATATATATTGTAGAAAGTATAAATATAAAGTTTTGACCTTCAACTATTTTTAATATGCTGTATACCAGGTGTTTGAGTTAGTATCTCATTGTAGTACTTACTTAACAAATACAATGCATTTTTTCAGTATATTCTTATCACTAGGATTTATCTAAGTTGACATGCTGTCATTCACTACTAGCCCACATTTATAAGTCAGATACTATATTATAGACATGTCTAAAAGGAAATTTTTATAATCTAGTCAGGTACACTTATGATTTCTTTTCAGGATTATTTTCTATGTAATTCTCAGAAAATCTTATCAATAAAAATAGCTTACGGTGCTATCTCAAGTGCAAAATCTGTGTGCCAGGTGTTGGCCTTGTTAAATAGGTAGTGAAAACATGTTTTTGTCAGCTTCTAGAGGAAACTTGAGAGGTGGTGCCTTTAGTTTGACAATTATTTTTAATCCTATAAATTAATGTTTATAAGGAAAAGAGCAGCAGACACAAGCAAGCTAACTTATAAAAATATTGAATGAGACATATCCAAGTACCAGTGCTTATGGGAAAGGGTAGAAACGTGCCATAAATTAATTAATGTAGTCTACTTTGAAAATTCAGATTAGTTAGAGAAAGAAACTGTAACATAAAGAAACACTGAATATGTGTTTCTTGTTTCTCTACTTTGTGAAATAGAATTTAATTTGTCAGCTTTACCTGAAGGTGACCTCTGAGCTCATATGTGTGTGAAATTTCCCTTCTGCTTCTTTTTTTTTTTTTAAAGATTTTATTTATTTATTTGAGAGACAGAGATCACAAGTAGGCAGAGAAGCAGACAGAGAGAGAGAAGGAAGCAGGCTCCCTGGCAAGCAGAGAGCCCCATGTGGGGCTTGATCCCAGGACCTGGGATCATGACCCAAGCCGAAGGCAGAGGCTTTAACCCACTGAGCCACCCAAGCGCCCCAGCTTCCTGCTTCTTTTTCACTTGCTCCTTATTGAGTTTGCTAGTTTTTCCTTCTCACATAAAGAATGTGTATCTAGGGGCACCTGGGTGGCTCAGTCATTAATCGTCTGCCTTCGGCTCAGGTCATGATCCCAGGGTCCTGAGATCGAGCCCCATGTCGGGCTTCCTGCTCAGTGGGAAGCCTGCTTCTCCCTCTCCCACTCGCCCTGCTTGTGTTTCCTCTCTAGTTGTGTCTCTCTCTATCAAATAAATAAATAAAATGTTTAAAAAAAAAAAAGAATGTGTATCTAATTGTCCAAAAATGTGAGGGGAGGGCAATTTAAAAATGTTTCCTTTTTAAGAAGAAATGAGAAAATGACACTGGACAACTGTATCATTTTTATTCTTGGCATTTGTTTGGGCAATATTTGCAATTATTTTCACTACCACAGACTACTATTTTTCTTCTTACTTTTGGAAGGAATAAATGACTGTATGGCTTACTTTAAGAAACAAAATAATCTGTCTCAGCATATAACGCTTGATAAGGTTATCTAACAAGTTTAAGGCCTCTTCCAGAAGAATGCAAACAAACTCAATATTATAGGAATTTAGTGGATATTTCAGTTGGGTCGAGAGTTATAAATTATCTTTAAAGCTCTGATGAAATTAAGGGTCCATGTAAGTTTTTGAAAAAAGGAACAACATGCTTAACTCAGTGTGATTTTTAGACTCTTTTCTCTGATAAAACAGAGAGGAATTGAATAAGATGTAGGCTTCCAGACATAAAAAAAAAAAAAGATCCACGTTTAGAACTCTTTTATCTGCCTGTTAGTAGTGGCATTATGTGTGATGAATTGGAAGAGAAGAGGTAAAAATACTTAAAGGAATTTTTGTTCTCACAGAGGAATGAAAACATGTAGTTGTAAATGTGCCAAGTGACATGAAGAATACTTTCTAAAGGATAACCTGGGTCATCGTATCTTCATAAATGCCTTACTTCAAATGCAGAGCAGAAAAGTATTCTGTATGAAACATGGCAAAAAATTTAAAAAAAAAGCAACTAAGGATGTGACACTTGGAGAGCAATGAAGTAAAATGGCCAGTTTTTGAAACCAGAGTCATGGCTAACTTTGTGACCTCTTTGTTCTTCAGCATCTCCATCTGTAAAATGGGCCTAATAATGGTAATTATTCCAAAGGATAACTATAGGAATTAAGGCAGATAATTCACATAAAATACTAGAAACACTTATTAAGAGTTACTAAATTCTACTTTATTATAATATCCACATTTTTGTCTTCAGACTCAAGATTCTTATATCAAATTCCAAGAATGGCTCAATACTTACCTGTTTTTCTCAGTTCTTAGTCAATGGGCATGAGATTCTTCTCAGAGATGTCATCAACCATTAGAGCAGTGAGTAATATTTGGAAAACTAGGTGAAGTATAGCTATCTTAGATGTTTGTCAGGGAGGAATGAAAAGCAGATTTTCAGCCCCAGCAAAGGACTTGTTGAGTACCTGAAATCTACATGGCAAAAAAGAAGGAAGGAGCAAAGGGAAGGGAAGGAAAGGAAGGGAAAAGAAAAAATGGCTTTCTAGTAATGCCATTTAATTCCTAGAGCATGCTCAAAGGGGAAAGAATCTAGATTTAGAGAGTGTATATTTAAGCTTCTACATAAATTATCAAATCAGCACTTCTACATGTGGTGTGGGGAAAGAAAATGCCTATGGTACTATTGGAATAAAGTATTCAATATTAAGCATTTGGTAGATTACAATGGTTAATGATGCCCTTCCCTTTGAAAATACCTTTCTTCTAAATTTATATTACTAATATTAATATTAGTAATTTAATATTAATAATACTAATATTGTAATAGAATAGGCATCTCTTACTGTTTGCATTTGTTTTAGAGATCTCACTGGAATCAGTCTGGGAGGGACTGAACATACCCTTTACATATGGTACTATTTTTTTTTTTTTTTTTTTTTGGTCATAATTTAGAAAACAGGAGAGAGAAAGGGACAGTAGTATCAGAGCAAAAGTTGCACTGGCAAAGTCAAACAAATAAGGAAGACTTTATTCAGGGCTATTATAATAGGGGAGAAAAACCAGAATGCAGTCTGAACCCAACTCTACTGAAACAAAGGGCTGAAGAGATTATAAGAGCTGGGGGGTGGCAGGGAGGGTGGCAGATAGGGCCAACTAGGTTTGTTAATTAACTCTATCCTAAAAGAAAAGTAAACTTTCTTATACTTTCATGGCAGGAAGCATTTTTATAGCTCCTAGGTCCTAGAGAAAGACATCCCCAGGTTATGAAGCAGGAAAGAGGACTTTCAAGAAGATTTGCATCTCAAAGAGGCAGAAAAAGAATTTACAGTGTAATTCTGAGGAAGGAGGGGAGAGACCTTTGTATTAGGCCATCTGTATTCTGTAAGAACTTAGTAAAAGTCAGGAGCCTAGAGGCAAGAATAGGGCTATCTAAGGTATAGTCAAGCTAAAGGAAATGTTAAGGCCATCTTGGTCAGTAGAGAGAGATGTTTGGTACCAATAAGTGTTAAAGGGGGCCTTTGGTAGGTCAGAATGATAGTCCTTTGACATTTAAATAATCACTATTTCTGTATTAAGACACCTTAAAATATGCAGACAAACATAACTTAAAAATTAGCAACATGGGGGGTTAGGGGGATAGGAGAAGAATAAATGAAACAAGATGGGATTGGGAGGGAGACAAACCATAAATGACTCTTAATCTCACAAAACAAACTGGGGGTTGCTGGGGGGAGGTGGGATTGGGAGAGGGGGGAGGGGGCTATGGACATTGGGGAGGGTATGTGCTATCGTGAGTGCTGTGAAGTGTGTAAACCTGGTGATTCACAGACCTGTACCCCTGGGGATAAAAATACATTATATGTTTATTAAAAAAAAAAAAAAAATTGGAAGGGGAGGCGAACCATAAGAGACTATGGACTCTGAAAAACAACCTGAGGGTTTTGAAGGGTCAGGGGTGGGAGGTTGGGGGAACAGGTGGTGGGTAATGGGGAGGGCACGTTTTGCATGGAGCACTGGGTGTTGTGCAAAAACAATGAATACTGTTACGCTGAAAAAATAAATAAAATGGAAAAAAATTATTAAAGCTTTTTTAAATTCAAAGTCACATAAAAAGTAAATATTTAGAATTCTAGAGCATTAATTTGGTAGAATGGCAGTATTAATAGTGACTTGAAAATACTAAAATATTGTATGATTACCATATGGAGAAAAATGCTCCAGCAGTAGAGAAAATGGATATGGGTACTATTTACAGCAACTTGGTTTAATTAAATACAAAGAATACCCTTATCAGTAAATACAGTTAAATATCAAAGATATAATAACTAACTTCCAAATATACCATGCTGGACTCTACATTCTTCTAATTGTGAGTGAGTCCCTATTGATATTTTGACTAGATTCTATAAGTTTACTGTTCTTTCTGTTATTAGAAGAGTCTCACTTTGTTATAGAAACTGTCTTATTAATTTAAGAACTTGAATTCCCAACTCTTTTCCTCTCTGCCTATACTTTAAAAAAAAAAAAGATTTTATTTATTTATTAGAGAGAGTGGTAGGGAGAGCATGAGTGGGGTGAAGGGCAGAGAGAGAAGCAGGTCTCTGGGAGCCTGATCCAGGGACTCCAGGATCATGACGTAAGTTGGTGGCAAACACTTAACGGAGTGAGCCACATGGGCACCCACCTCTCTGCCTATCCTGACTAGGTCACTCTTGGCTATAGGGCTTGAAGCATAAAAGGAAGGCAGGACTTACCCTTTTTACATCTCTCTCCATTCAAATGTGTGTTTTCAGGTTAGGAGGTGGGTATAGAAAGAGAGTGGAATGTATAAAATATTCAACTGGGCAAACTTATAATTCTCTTCATATTGGTTATAATCACATTCTATCCCCTTAAGGTGGGCCAGGTGACACGTCCAAAAGGTTTCACTAAGTCTCTTGGATCATTTTCCTGCATCTTCTCGAAGTATGTATTATCCATCCCTCCAGAACTTCCTGCTGACCCTATTTGGTGACATTCACATCTCTCTCTACTGTGTGTCTTTTTGTCCCAGTGCTATGGATCCTGCACCAGAGATGGAGCCTCAAATTTGTCTTGCCTCTTGGCCAACAGTCTAGATTGCATTGACTTCCAGTTTTTATTTTCTGTACCTTTTGAGAACTAGAGCCTGAATAGAGGAGATCCTAGTTTTCTCCTTACACAGCAGTCCCCCAGGAAAAATATCCAAGATTCAATTCCATCTTCTTCCATCTGTTCCACAGGAACAGATCATCAAGTTGAGTCTGTCAAAACATATCCTAATAGGGAACAAAATGCTACTACTCTCCACTTCTTTCAGTCATCCATTGTCTTTACGAGTGATTCTCATAGTGCCAATTTCTCTTAGCTTTTGGATGCAAAGTACGAGCTTATAACCACCAAGCTTCCAAAAAGGACAATAATATTTTTAATTCTGAGTTCTCTTCTTATAGTGACTTGGGTTGGAGTAGGTAGAATAAGCTAGATTTCTAAATGGTGATTATCAATAATGCAGCTGAAATGTGGCTTATTCCAACTGATGGTGATTTTCTGTACTTACAGTGAAGAGAAGGTAATGCCTTTTGCCTTCAGTAGGGGAATTAGGTTTAATTCTTAAACAAGAGAAAAATCTCACAGGATAGGTAGATGTAAAATTTTTCCTCACAGGATTGTTGAATGTATTATGAGGTATTGTGTATTAGGCCTTGTGTTTGGAATACTCTGGATGCTCAGTGAGATTTACAATGATCATACTTCTCCCATCCTTTCTTACTCTAGACTTTGCCATACTCTACTATGATGATTATCCTACTTGTCTCAATTTTGGCATTTATGATACCTCTAGCTGTCACCATTTGGTGGGTAAGCACGAACATTTCGGCCTTCAGTCTCACTGTCATGGGAATGAAAATATACACATTTTTTGCCTGCCATTTCTGTCAGACTTCAGGTTCATGTGGAAATTCTCTCTAGAGAATCTCTATGCAGTTATTTCAGCCCAATCTCAGTCTTTAAAAAACCAAGTTTTCATCTAACTAGAAGTGCCTTTTGCCACCAAGATTTTTATAATTTCTGACTTTGACAGTATTTTTCCCTCCTAATTACTCAAGGAAAAACGTGTTCCAATTGTCTGTGAAACTTGGTTTTCTGTTTCACAAAAAAATTTGCCAAGTAATAATTCCATTGATTTGTATTTTGGAACAAATCTACTTATTATTTAGTTCTGCTTCTCACAGAAAATACTGAAGGTAAACTTTTATAAGCTCATGTCTTTATAATTTTGATAAGCCCTTAATTGGTTTCCCTCCGGGTACTCGTTTTCAGTCTTCAAATCATAATGCTCAATGCTTCTTTAAGCCAATCTGTATTTATCACTGCTTTCAATAAAGTTACCCTCTTGTCAAAAGGAAACTTCAATAGAACTTCCTTCTCTCAAGACAAAGTTTAAACCCCTGATACAGTATTCAAATATTCAAATCTCTGTAAATCAGTCTTAACTTTTTTTCCTGAAACTCCGCCTCAGCTGCACTGCTCTGTTCACTATTTCTGGAATATGACTTGCTCTTGTATAAGTAAATATATTCTTCTTTCATCTTATCTTAACCAAAGCCCATTCTTTTAATAACTTTTAGTTTTACATTTCCAGTGAAACTTTTAAAGCAAGACTACCCTCCAAAACACAGAGAGCAATTTTTGCCTGGTGCATTTTTTTAATAACACACATTTTTTTGACAGCTTAATGGTTTAGGCCCTAGTTATTTGTTTCGCATCCATTATTTCATTTAATCCTTCCAAAAAACCTAAAGGGTGAGTATTACATCCATATCTTTCAGGTATAAATCTTTCAGAAATCCTAACAAAGTTCTTTTATGGCAAATCCAGGATTCATACAGTAGTGCATCTGATTGTGAAGCCATTTTATGTTCATTATCTCATATTGAGATATTTGAGACATTGAAAGTAAAGGGGACAAAAAAAAGGACTTTAAATTACAATGCTTCCATGGAATATGGGGGGACTGAAGACTTAAAAAAAAAAAAAAAGCTAAGATATAAATAAGTACCAAAAAATGAAGTAAAGAATCTTAGTATTTTGATTCATTGTATATAATTTTATTTCCTTTACAGAAAAATATACTCAAGTAGGTCGTGTAACTTCCCAACAGTTTTAAGATAAAAAGAAAAAAGAAAGATGGGGAAGAAAAATAAAAAGAAGGAAAGCTAGAAAGCTAGATAAAATAACTATGCTAAGAAGGTCATTCTGTGGATAGCCATTCTCATGAAAGATATTATATTAAGATGTATTTTAGGTGAGATAATATCAAATAGCAGCATGTCACGGATAATATTGTAGCACAGAAATTTTAAAGCTATAGATATGGCTCCTCCTAATGACCTTTGCTTTACATTGCTGTGTTTGCTATACAGTCATTAATAAGTATTGTTAAATGAGAACTGAAATTTATGCAAATGTAACTAAGTTATTTCTATAAAACTAAAAAGTACCAGAGCCATTAGCGTTCACAATTAATATATGCATTTTTCTTATTAATAATTATGCCCATTTAAAATAACCATTACTCAATACTGTGAATTTAATGAGGAAAATATATAAGAATGTTGTTAATTTTCTTCCTGTTAAATTAGAAAGCCCTTTTGCTGACATCTAATGTAGGTATCATTAATAGAAAAAAATAAATTAAAGTCAAACACAAAGTTGATGAGGATTCAGAAATAACTTTAACTCACATAGAGCATGCTGCCATTACAATATTAGAAAATGGTGTATAGGTTTCTACAGTAAAGTAAACATGTCATAATTAAATGGCTGTTGATATCACATTCCGCAGATCTTGCTTCTAATTTCATATAATTTTCCATATAGTCAGCATAATATTGTTATACTAGTATTGGCAGTATTTTTTAGCTTTTTGTTTTGAAATGTTATCAGCAAAAAAGCCACAAATATAGCACAAATAACAGCTGCATATCTTTCATCCAAATTACAGAAGTATTAGTATATTAATATATTTTATTTACTATTCCTTTCCTCCCCCTCACACACACACACATTTTTTCTGAACTGCTTAAGTTGTGAACATCATGCCATTTATCTCTTAATACTTCAATGTATATTTCCTAAAAATAAGGATATTCTAAGAGCTGGCAACAGTACCAAAATCAGACACAATTGGCTTTGCTACTGAATTATTATCCAATATATATTCCTTATTTAAATTTTCCTTAGTGCTATTTAAAAAAAAAATGTACATAACTTTATATTCATTTGTTTGGGGAAAATTTTAAGACTTCAGGAAATGCTGTTGTCATATTAGGAGTTTACTCTAATATTTAGTAGTAGAAATGTTTCCTCCCATCCTCCTAAATAAAACTCATTTAGTCTTGAAATGCTGTTAAGTGGATTTTGAACTGGTAGGCTCATAATTCAATTAAGCAAATAGAGGCAAAATTTAAGGCTCAAATATTAATAAAAAATAAAAACTTACATCAGTGACTCCAAATGATAACCTAGATCTGCTCTAGGACCTATCACTTAGAAATGTATGTATCAACTATCATATAGATCACTTATTTCTCTCACATAGGGTATATGCAAGTAATTTTGATGCCCATTTCTGGAAAAATCTGCACACTTATGCTGCTCAGATTAACTTTAGTTATTAACATGTTTCAAAACTATTAATGTTGGATTTTAATAAACTAAAAATTAGTAAGGCTAAGAGCAGGAATTAATCAGTGTGTAATTAGTCCAGTCTTCATGTGTAGCCTTTTTCTAGAAAGTTTTATTTGGTCTTATTCCCAAGACCAAACCTTTTCCCCCTTATTCCAAAGAGCAAATCTTTAGTCCAAGGAATACAATACCTGCATTGTGGTGGGATTCTTTCCTGCAGCACATGCCCAGTACCTTAGTTTTTTCATAATTGCATTTCTTTTCTGAATTTAAAACTTCCTCCCCACTAAATAGTATTTTACCTGAAACTCAACCCTCCAATACTGAGTGCCTAGCTCTTCCAGTTATCATTATCACCACCACCATCATTATTAACTGAGTTTACTGATGATACAACTGAGATACAGATTTAAGTAATTGGCCCAAGGTCCTAGACAACTAAAATGTAGAGTTTAGAACTTGATCCTAAGTGGATCCAGCACAAAGCAAAGCCAGTGCTCTTCCATTACTGTCTTTGTTCTGCTATGATATGCCCATTGCCATGGCCTCTCTATGTGCCTGTCATGCTTTTTCAAATGGCTATCCTACCTCCCTTGCTAACTTCAAGTACCCATGATTACAGTGTTCTCTTAGACTCCTCAGATTCTTCCTAATCTGAGGTTGATTTTATATCTGACACCACAAATGTGCCACGTGACTTGTTAGTAACATCTGGCAAGCTCTCCACCATTAGTCTATCCACACATAACACATAATGAAACACTGATAAAGAGGAAGGAATCTAAGTGTACCATTACAGAAAATCATCAAATCACCAAAAAGAAAAAAGGAAGAATAAAAGGACAAAGGAATTACAAAATGGCCAGAAAATAATTAACAAAATGACAACAGAAATTCCATGCCTATCAAATGCTTTAAATGTAAATGGATGAAAAAAATCCAATCAAAAGAGATAGAGTAGCTGAATGGTTAAAAAAGTAGTCCCAACTTTATGTGGCCTCTAAGAGACTCGCTTAACACCAAAAGCAAGGCAATAAAAGCAAAAATAAACAAGTAGGATTATATCAAACTAAAAACCTTCTGTACAGCAAAGGAAACCATCAACAAAATAAAAGTCAACCTACCAAATAGGTGAAAAAGTTTGCAAATCATATATTTGATAAGGGATTAATAATACTCAAAATATGCAGATAATGCATACAATTCAGTAGTAGAAAGAAAGAAAGAAAAAGAGAGAAAAAAGAAAGCAATCTAAAAAAACAGAGGAATTAAATAGACGTTTTTCCAAAGAAGACACATGGATGGTCAATACATTCATGAAAATATGTTAGCATTACTAATTTTCAAGGAAATGCAACCAAACCACAATGAGTTATCACATCACACTTGTTAGAATGGCTGTCATCAAAGAGACAAGAGATAACAAGTGTTAGCAAGGATATGGAAAAAAAGGAACACTTGTGTGCTGTGGTGAGAATGTAAATTGGTTCAGGTGCTATGGAAAAGAGTATGAGGTTCCTCAAAATATTAAAGATAGAACAACCATGTGATCTGGGTATATATCTATAGAAAACAAAAACACTATTTCAAAGAAATATCTGCAACTCATGTTCACTGTGGCATTATTTACAACAGGCAAGCTATGGACACAATCTAAGTGTCCATGGGCAAACAAATGAATAAAGAAAATGCGATTAAATGTATATGTATATTAAGTGGAATATTATTCATCCATAATGAAGAAGGAAGTCCTGCCAGTTACAATAGCATAGTTGGATCTTGAGGTCATTATGCTAAGTTAAATGACTCAGACTGAGAAAGGCAAATACTGTATGATCTCCCTTATATGTGGAATCTAAAAATAAAAACAAACTAAAAAACTGAACTCCTAGAAACAGAGGACAGATTGGTGATTGTCAGAGGCAGGGAGAAGGGAGTGGGCAAAATAAGTGAAGGTGATCAAAAGATATAAACTTCCAGTTATAAGTTAAATTCTGTCACGTATAAATTCTATAATGTACAGCAGGGTGACTATAGTTAAAAATACAATTATATATTTGAAAGTTGCAAAGAAAGTAGATCTTTAAAGTTCCCACAACAAGAAAAAAATTTTGTGAGGTGATGTTAACTTATTGTGGCAATCATTTTAATATATATGTCTATCTATCTGTATATGTAGATACATATATCTACCATTTAATTTATATATTATATACAATACATAATAATATGTATCATATATAATCACTACATAATCGTTATATATACCATATATCATATTAAACTAATAAAATTTTGGGCCAGAGTTTGGAATTGAGCAAATATTCTATAGCTAATTCCTTCTGCTACTTTCTAATTTGTTCCCTGTTTCTGCCTGCAGCCCTCCTTTTTTTGCCCTTAGGGGGACATGCATTTGGTTTGTATAAACCCTAATCCCAAGTGAAGTCACCAAAACTGATAGAATCCTAGCACATCACTTATCAAAGTTTATTGACCCTTCCTTTACTGTTGTTTATTCTTCCTGAAGGTTGATTCTTTTGAAGATATATATTTAAAAGAATTCTAGCATCATTTACTCTAGAATATTATTGCAAGTGATACTTTCAAAGCTAATTGCTCTAAGAGTAGGAGGGAGAAACTTCCGATACAAAGAGAGCTTGTCATATTTGTTGCATGAAATTTTTGTAGCTAAGTAGGATTACCTATTAAAGACTGAATTTTTCTTTAATTTTCTTTTTTTTTTCCCTAAGAGATTCTTGGAGTAGTTCCTTATAGTAAATTTAATTTACTTTTGTCCTGACTTGGTAGCTTGATTTGCATAATTCAAAATCCTGGTTTAATCATAAGTCATTTGCTTTTTCCCCCGAATTCCTGAGAACTTCCAAATGCAAAGGTAATGCCAGTGAGCCAGACACATTCAGACACCTAATAGCAAACAGGAATAAATAATACACACAAAACATGTTTAATTTACAAAGTTAGACCTCCATTTGTAAGGTTGTATGCCTGCCGACATTCCCTTTACTAATTTTTAATGAGATGGTGAGAAGCCTGGAAACTGTATCAGATTCCTTAGAACAGAAGTGCAAAAATAAAATGGGCTAGGATCAATTTAGAATATTCTGTATTCTCAGAGGCTTGCCCTGAAGTATTGTAGGAATGAAATGCAAGATACATATTAAAGAAGAAAACTGCATAGTAAATGTGTTTCACAAGAGTGGATTTGAGTGATTTTTTTTTTTTTAAGTAGAAAGCAAGGTATTTATAATACTAAGACTGTGTAGTCACTAGAGCTTAATGTCTTAAAATACAGATAATTGTAGTCTTGCATGAAGAGAAAACTGTTATTTTATCGTTCTTTAGTAGCCTTTTGGGGGCTTTCTAAAAAAGCTTCCATTTGAAGAACTACTTAAAATAGATCTCTAAAAATAACAAGTAATAAAATGAAACATTAAAAAACCTTTTATCATACCTTGAAAATCACCTACATATTCTCATGCGGGGGAAAATTTTTATAGGAATATTTGTGTTTCCATTGATATATAATACAGAAATATATTCACTAATTAAAAATGCATATAATATAAAAAACAAATTACATATATATGTATATATTTTAATATTAAACCAGACAGATATTAAACAAAGAATTTATAAAATAAGATCATATTTATTTTTTGCAATTGCATTGAACGGATCTCTGACTAAACCAACCTACTAAATGATCAAAAACAGTTTTAATTAACCCACTGAGCCACCCAGGATCGAGCCCCGCATCGGGCTCTCTGCTTGGCAGGGAGCCTGCTTCCTCCTCTCTCTCTCTGTATGCCTGCCTCTCTCCCTACTTGTGATTTCTATCTGTCAAATAAATAAATAAAATCTTAAAAAAAAAAATAAAAAAAAATAAAAAAAAAACAGTTTTAATTAAAGCACTTAAAATGATACATCTCAAGTATTTTCTAAGTCTACTGTTATTAAAGCAACCAGAAGTAATTTTTTCAAGTCAAAATCTATAAATTCTCTTATAACTCGCAGTTTAGAACACTGCTAACATCCAAAAGTGTTTCCCACTTCCTCTGAAGGAATCTGTGTCTATGTATCTGTACTGCTTTTGAACTCTTTAATGATCTATTAAATACAAGAAATATTTTTGCACTGTATGGAGGATGAGAGTAAACAACAGTATTGATTTTATAATCAAATGATGGGATCAGGTGCTCCTGAAGCTTTCACGCAGTATCACTTTTCTCCAGCTCACTCTTCCCGCTCCTTGCCTAGATCTTCAGCTTTGCCGATTCCTGGGTTTGAGGTTGCTTGGCACTGTGGAGGTTGACACCTTCTTCTACAGGAACTCCCAGGGTTCCAGTCTCTGCTTTTGGTTTCCAGTCAGATGGGATCAGGGTTGTGAGTTTAAGTATACTTGCTCTCCCCACTTGATATTCATTCTTCCTTCTCACCTGCCATCCTGCACCTCAGGGTCCAGCAACAGAAGCCAAAAACCCAGTCTTAGAGCATTTCACCAGTATTGGTAACAACCTAGCAGTTCTGCTTTTCTGACTGAGCTCTAATTGATCCTTTTATAATCATCAGCAGAAATAAATTTAAAGCAGGAAAACAACACTAAATAAAACTTATTTTAACAACATAAAGAGAAAAGAAAACAATGGCCTTAAAATATTTCTTTTTTAAGTTTATGAAAATCTTTATTCCTTGACATTCTTATTTAAAGGTTCTGGATAGCTTTAAAATGCCAGTAATTACATTATTGTTTTTTAGCTCCAAAAATACATTTCTTTGTGATTTCCTCTCCCCTTTGTTGGCTGGAATCCTATTGGGTTCTATAAATAGCAAGCACTAAAAGGACACTGGATGGCAAGAGAAAGAGATGAATGAGTTTTTCTCCTGTTTGTTGTTCTGTTAGTGTACCCTAGCAGTAACTTGCTACTCTGGCAACACCAGAAGTATAGCAACCAGCTTCTTTGGTAATCCTAGTACCAATTCGCTAAAACCCCTCCTAAGAGCCAGCCAGCCAGCCCTGCCCCTCCACAAGTGTCTCGGCTCTTCTAGGAGGCCCTTACTCTTAGGTGCTCTGGAACTTGAAAAATTCTGTTCTTGGAATTCTGAGTACCTGCTCTTTGGAGTCCTCTGTACTTCTGTTCTCCCTCAAACTGCCTTCTTTCTTCCCCAGATCCAAAGGATAGTAGCTACTTCTTATGTTAGCTCAGAGTTGTATTTTTCAGTATTCCGACACCTTAAACCAATTCTTTGTGTTAAAATTATCTCTCTTGAAAATACTTAGAGTGCTTTTTGAGTTCCTAACTAGAGCGCAAGTGATTTAAGGCAGACACAGATTAATTTTACAAGGAACTTTATTTACTATCTTATGAAATGCTAGATCACAAACTAAAACTGATTTTATGGATTTTATATGGAAATACAGAAAAATTGTGTGACCTTTATTTAGGTAGTTAACATCATAGTACTGGAATGAAGCAGAGCAAATTATTTTTGCCTTATTGGTTATGATCACAGAATATGGTGTAATATTTTAATACTGGTTTTCCTTTGATACTGATTCACTATAGAAATCCATATAATTATCAAATTTTGGTTTAGCACACAATTCACTTTTTTAATCTCTTTTTTTACTTATTTTTTTTACATTTACATTTACTCCACAGTAATTGAATTCAGTTGGAATGTTTTCTTAGAGCTAATTCCTTATTGAAGAAGTAAAATTATTTTAAATCATTTTAAGTGAGAGTTAGCTTAAAATCATCAACATTTTTGGGTGCTCAGTGGCACAGTCAGTTAAGCTTTGGACTCCTGATTTTGGCTCAGGTCGTGATCTTGGGATCATAACATTATGCCCCATGGGGGGGCTTTGTGCTCAGTGTGGGGTCTGCTTGAGAACCTCTCCCTTTCCCCCCCAAAATAAAAAAGTAAAATTTTAAAAAAAGTCACCATTTTAAAACACCTGTCTACTAAAAACATCATTAAAAGCCCAGATGATTTTAACGCACTTTTAAATTTTATAGTGGATGAATATTACCTTGTTTGAACCAACTGCTATATCTGTACTTGTTATTTCTAACAGATTTTTTTTCACATGAACAGGCCATATTTTAACACTTTATCAAGGTGTTATTTTATAGATAGTTGCATCTGAACTTTGCATTAAGTAACATTAGAATATCTAGGTATGACATGCCATCTCTAGGGTGTTTTCGAAGAGAGAATGGTGGAGATAAATGCATAATATTCTGATTTTCATATATATATGCATGCACACATAAAATGTAAAATATTGAATATTGACTTTGCTGGAAAAGAATTGCATGCATCTCTATGTGTGTGTGTGTGTGTGTGTGTGTTTAAGAAGGAAAGAATGAAGCAAGTGGATTACAGAATACCATGGAAGTAAAACTGGCATTCAGAAGTGAAGGGAAAATGTCAGTTTACCTCAGGCCCTGAAAAACAATCTTTTAAAAGTTCAGTCATGCCCATATTAAAAAGCAGTGATCTTTAAATGGGGTAGGCTATTAGTAATAGAGGTATCTTAATTACAGTTCTATTTTGGTGTGTGTGGGGGTGGTGATTAAATTTTGGGTTTTGGTTTCTAAATGATACAAACCACATACTCTCAATTATGAATCTTGTTTCTTGGATTGTAAACATGCCTGAAGAACAGAAGCAGTATCACAGATGAAATCATGAGGTCTTGAAATTAAAAAAAAAAAAAAAAAAAAATTTTAAAGCAACTTTCAAGATGAAAGATAAGAATTTTATCAGCCAGTGGTGCCTGGGTGGCTCAGTTGTTTAGGCAATGGGACTCTTGGTTTTGTCTCAAGTCATGATCTCAGGGTCCTGGGATGGAGCCCCATATCCATTCAGGCTTGGCAGGGAGTCTGCTAGAGATTCTCTCTCCCTACCCTTCCCACTCTTGTGCTCTCTTTCTCTCTCTCTCTCTCTCTCAAATAAATAAATAAACCTTAAAAAAAAAGTGAACTCAGAAGATACACAATATTTGTGCCTAGAATTAGTATTTATAAGGTTTAAAAACTCCCATTTGCCCCAGAATTTTTTGCTGCTGTTATTAAATCTCTCAATTCTACCCTGTCCCCCACTCTTCTTGCCCAAATCTGGTTTGTGTGTGTGATGTGTTCATGTACACACAGGAGACACAGAGACAATGTCTTTTTTACCCCTCCAGCATTACATGGTCAATACCCCTTATAATTCTGTAATAAGAGACTTTTAGCTGTAACTTTAATATATCTGTTTTCGTTGAGGGACTATGATTGGCTGTTGGGATCATATGATCTCCTTTTGGACCAATCACTGTAACCTGGAAAACTCTGATTGACTATGTCTGGACCATGTGTCTAACCTGAAGTCAAATTACACATGCCCTTTCTAACCATATTAGATTTAAGGATAGTACAAGATGTCTTGTGATTTATATCACCCTGAGATGTAATGTGTAATACTTAACTTCATAGTACCCTGACAGAGTGAGAGAGAAAATTAGAACTAGTTGGCTTTGTATTAATAAATGGAAAAGTCATTTATTCCATTTAACATGAATTGTCAAAGTTCAATTGCTTTTTCTCCAAGTTTTTAGCTCTCATCTAACAAAATTACTAACCCTGTGAGTAAAGGTTAATTCTGTTTAATGCTACCATTTATACTAATTGAAATATTTTATAATTAATAAAAAAGCACATAAGCCCCTAAAGTGTATCTGTATCCCCTATTATTTCATTCTGTGAATGTTACTGACAACTGTTGTTCTGTGTCTTTAAGTTGTGGAAGGGAACCTCTGTATTTGTTCCAGAGATAGTGCTATGTCTTCCAGAAACCTTTCAAGAATTTCATGTTTTAATTCAGAACTGTACAAGTAGTTTTATCATCCTAAATTTCTCTTCTCTAAAGTTTTAAATGCCATATTTCATAGATTTCAGTTATAAAGCTCAGTGATAATTGTCATTGTGAAATTTGATTTCTCGATAGGTTTAAAGGAATCTGTGTCACTTTTCTTGCTTACTGTGCTATTGTAGGGGAAAGTGAAGCTTTTTTCTCAAAAAGCAAATTTCCTGTATGATTATATTAGAGTGAGAGATTCTATACACACCTAAAAACATTCCAATAAATTTCATAACCTATGGTATTTTAATTCCACATACAAAGATATCAGTATATTCTCCATATAATGATTTAAATAAAAAATATTTCTATAAGGAATTTAAAATAATCCTATCCCAAATTGATGTTTGTAAATTTGCACATTTTCAAGAAATTTTCCCATGTATTTCAAATGGTATTAGACCTAAGAAAGAAAAATAATTCATAACATTTAATCAGATGCACAAATAAACAACAAAATCAGCTACTAGAAAATTGGTTATGTTCCTTGCTGCTTTGCAAAGAAAACTGTCCCAAATTTGATTCCACTGCCAGAGATATACTCCAAATCGGTACATAAAAAAAGGATTCCTCTTTACAAATTTTAAATCCCATCTCATTTTCTTCTGAATCCACCAACCCCACAGTTTTTCCTCTTGCAACATCAATGGCAGGGTTATGAAAGCAAACAGCTGTCCCTCCATTATTTTTTTCATTACATGCTACAGACTGTCAGTAACTCTTATAAATTCAGATTGAACTGAACAGTCTGAAGGAAGTTCAGTCTAGGGTCAAGCTCCCTGAAATAGCATGAAATTGTGCATTGCTGGAAGTAGAGGTTTTAATCTTTGTGCCAAGGGTCATAAAACAGGATCATCTGGTCTTTCAACCATTACTCTTCTGCCACAGCAAGTTTCTAGACTATTTGTAACTTTCACTGATTGAAAGAAGAAACTGTCATTTGGTTAAAAGAACCAGGGAAAAATGCTATAAGCTACCTACTACTTGGACTTGATTTACTGAAGTTCTGCTTCACTGACATATTCAATAAATTGCAATTAGTCCTCACAGACTTAATATTCAAAAATCCATGGTTACTGGAGTGTGCTTGTAGGAGTCAGTCATGCAAACCAGGGCAATATATTGATGCACATGTGGTACATATTTCAGTGACATTATTTCTGTTTGATTTGATGTTCTCTCTGCACAGCAATATTTCAACAATTCCAAAAATGTCCTCCTTTGTAGTTCACAGCATAAAAATTCCTTTTTCACCTTCAGGTGGAAAATAATAGAATTTATGTTTAAAGATAACCAAGAAGATGTTATGGAGCTAAATTATACTACAATAGCTTTTTAACTATACTACAGGGCTTTTTAAACCTTTTTTTGTGTGGTGTGACTTAAACAATTTATTCAACAAATAGAGGTTGTGGTTATAACTTTCTGTATTCAATGGAAATTGCTCACCATGAATTTTGTTTTTTGACATAACTAAGAGAAAACAATATACATTACACAAGGATAATAAGACATAAAGAATTAGTCTAGATGCTGATGATAGTATAATACTATGCCGTTTAACATTTTGCCTGAATTCTTCTTACATTAAAAGCTAGAATACGATGGTGAGAGTCACACTGTATATTTTGGTTCTTGGCTGCTTTAGGGTGCATCTGTTGGAGAAATAATTATTATAGGATATTTTCTTATTTTGAATAACCAAGGTTATATATGAAGCACACAAACCTATGCTTGAACACATACAGAGAATGATAAAATCTCAGATGATCAACCATCTGATATTTTGTTTCTGGTCTAAACTATACTTGTATTTCTCTTTTAGAAACCCATATAGAAGGAGTAGTTATGATATATGTGTCTGAGGTCATATATTGAATTTTTTCTATGTTTCTGATTTTCTACTATAATATATATTATTTTCTATTAATTATACATAAAAAAGAAAATCAATTAGGCATGATTTTCCTTGAACATAACCCCTCCCCCCCCTTTTTTTGCTATAAATCACTGGAACTCTGTTCTTTCCTTTCTTCTCAAGTGTGAATTCCTAGTCATCAAAGTTTTTACTGAAAATATAGCCAACATAATGTTGTTTGTTTGAAGTTACTGGAGTATCCAGACAAACAAGGAGATTTAGATAGACTTTGCAGTTTGTAATTTGCTTGTGGTTACACTTTTCCGCTTTTTGGAAAAATTTATTTATTGAGCAATTAAAATAACGTCACTTCAAAAGGTGTTCAGAAGCTCTATGATCTAGAGGAAAACTGATAGATATTGATAAAGTAAGAAAAGAACAGTCCATATATTATAGAATAACGTACTTGAAAATAAAAAATTTCATTCTAAAGTGAGTTTAATGTATTTTAATTAGACTTAAAGACATTTATTTTAGTATTTTATTGACAAAATTTTCTATTTTTCATAAATATATTTTCTCAATGTATCTTTGTCTTGTGAAACTACAGAAATCATGTATGTTTTCTTCACAGTATTTAAATCATACTAAATATATTTTTGGAAAACTGACTTTTTCCTTCCCAAAATAGTATTTTTCTATTTTTGTTAAGTAGGTAGAAACATTTCAAAAATATATATTTAGTTTCAAAAATACAATTAAATGAGTTGACATGTTAAAATTTAATATACAGTAGTTGTTTTAGATTCACCATAGATATATTCTTATAGAGGCACTTCATAGTGAGAAATATTTGCTTATACAGATATTTCCAATTTTATAGCTTCAATGTTTTCATTAGGGATGAATAATAATATAACCCATTTTTTAAATGACTACTATTATTTTACCTCAGAGTCTTTGTTATGAAAAATAAAGAAAAAGGAGACTATTTTTTCTACTCATAGAAACCCTCTGATAAGCTCAACTGACAAATTTTATGTAGGACCCCACTGGCTTGGTTGTTTAAATAGTAATGATCGAATAGTATTCACTGACTGTGCAACAATTTTGTGTCCTTTATATTTCTAATATTTCCCAATTACTTTCTCTTTTTCCTTTGAGCTCTGTGCCTTTTTCTAGGGTCTCATTTGAGAATTATGGTTTGGAATATTTCATGCTATTTGCCACATAATATAATAAGGTCACTTTATTCCTCTTTCCAACCTCTTTAGATGGCAATTTTAACACACTTCTATAAAAGTAAAGAGTTTAAAGGCCTAGGGTAATTAGAGGTGCTGCTGTCTTATATATGTGAAAGCTCAGTTTTATTTTTTTAAGCTGCCTCTAAACATTTCTTTATATTTACTTCAGTAGTATAGACATTTACAAATGTTAATAGTCTAATAGTGCTATTGATTTTTTAATATTCAAAAAGAATGTACCTTTTATCAAATTATAAAATTGCAAGTGAATGGTTTAAGTCATCTCAATCATATTGTTCTATTTTCTACCTAGTTATGGTTTATGAATCAAAAGTGCACATATTCAAAGAAGAATTTCTCTACTGTGTGAAAGTATGAGTCATTTAAAAAAAGTATATGCTTACAGTGATTTTAATTCTTTAGCACTTCCTTAAGTTGGTCTCCTAATTTTTAACTATGTTTCCTGTTCTCATTAATTTCTTAAGTTCACTTTTACAAAAAAATATTTCTACAAACAGGTTGCTAAAAAAATAAAGATAATTGAGTTTAAAAGAAAGGAGTTGAGGGGACCTACAAGGCAGACATTCGTGTCCAGATTTTTAAAAAATTTTTTTTTAAAATATTTTATTTATTTGAAAGAGAGAGCGAGCACGTACAAGCACGGGGAGCAGCAGGCAGAGGGAGAAGCAAGCTTCCCACTGAGCAGGGAGCCCAATGTGGGCTCAATCCCAGGACCCTGGGACCATGACCTGAGCCAGAGGCAGATGCTTAATCAACTGAGCCACCCAGACACCCCACATGTCCAGTTTTCATAAGTAATTGTATCATTTATCTAAAGGATTTTTTTAAAGCTGAAAAGATTATTTGAAAGAAATTGATTCATCAAAAGAATCTTTAGAGGTTTGGTTTGTTGAAGAATGTATTATTGTACTCAAATACACACATATATATAAACCTGTGTGCATATATATATGTGTGTGTGTGTGTATATACACATAATATAGTATTATATAGTATATATAATAGTATATTATATACATAATATCACATATACAATATGTAAAAAAAAGCTAGCCTTTTTTGGACAAAAATGCAGAAAGAATTAACTGATAAAGGAATGACTACACCAGATTTGACAATGTTACCAAGTTACAGTATTTAAAAGCTTGGTATCTTCTAAATATTGTTTCGTTCATTTCCCCTTAAAATTTGGTAGCAGTGTATAGAAGCACAAAAATCTAATAACCTATAGAGAAAATACATCAGTAGAAACTTACTTAGGAAGCACAAAAATCTTATATCCTGTAGAGAAAATACATCAGTAGAAACTTACTTAGGATTAATGTAATTGATGAATCCATCCCATTTAGCTGAGCACCTATTTTGTATTAGGAGTTATGCTGGTGCAAGGATTCTAAAGAGGGGTAATAATTCATTTGACCTCCAAAAGTTTTACCACTAACAATGCAATTAAAGGGGCACCTGGGTGGCTCAGTGGTTACATTTCTGCCTTTGGCTCAGGTCAGGATCCTGGGATCAAGCCCGGTATCTGGCTCCCTGCTCCACGGAGAGCCTGCATTTGCCTGCCATTCTGTCTACTTGTGCGTGCACTCTCTCTCTCTCTGTTAAATAAAATCTTTAAAACCAACAATGCAATTAAAGTAGACAAATACTTTTTTTTGAGCTTTGAATACTTCTGATTCCCTGGGGACATTATTCCCTTAAAGAGGAGGTTGCAAGTGTTGACAGTCTATAAATTAAAATTTTGTTTTCTATTTGAAAGATTGCATGTAATCATACGGACTTAGATACTTCCAAGTACATATTAGTTTACTATAACATGAAAAGAGAATTTTTAAATTGTGGTGAGGGTAATCTTCTATAAAAATTGAGGTCCTTCCCACCAACAGTGTAGGAGGGTACCCCTTTCTCCGCATCCTCGCCAGCATCTGTCATTTCCTGACTTGTTAATTTTAGCCATTCTGACTGGTATGAGGTGATATCTCATTGTGGTTTTGATTTGTATTTCCCTGATGCCGAGTGATGTGGAGCACTTTTTCATGTGTCTGTTGGCCATCTGGATGTCTTCTTTGCAGAAATGTCTGTTCATGTCCTCTGCCCATTTCTTGATTGGATTGCTTGTTCTTTGGGTGTTGAGTTTGCTAAGTTCCTTATAGATTTTGGATACTAGCTCTTTATCTGATATGTCGTTTGCAAATATCTTCTCCCATTCTGTCAGTTGTCTTTTGGTTTTGTTAACCGTTTCCTTTGCTGTGCAAAAGCTTTTGATCTTAATGAAATCCCAACAGTTCATTTTTGCCCTTGCTTCCCTTGCCTTTGGCGATGTTCCTAGGAAGATGTTGCTGCGGCTGAGGTCGAAGAGGTTGCTGCCTGTTTTCTCCTCAAGGATTTGGATGGATTCCTTTCTCACATTGAGGTCCTTCATCCATTTTGAGTCTATTTTCGTGTGTGGTGTAAGGAAGTGGTCCAATTTCATTTTTCTGCATGTGGCTGTCCAATTTTCCCAGCACCGTTTATTGAAGAGGCTGTCTTTTTTCCATTGGACATTCTTTCCTGCTTTCTCAAAGATTAGTTGACCATAGAGTTGAGGGTCTATTTCTGGGCTCTCTGTTCTGTTCCATTGATCTACACTGTTGATGGGAATGCAAGCTGGTGCAACCACTCTGGAAAACAGCATGGAGGTTCCTCAAAATGTTGAAAATAGAACTACCCTATGACCCAGCAATTGCACTACTGGGTATTTACCCTAAAGTGATCCAAAGAGGCACGTGTACCCGAATGTTTAGAGCAGCAATGTCTACAATAGCCAAACTATGGAAATAACCTAGCTGTCCATCAACAGATGAATGGATAAAGAAGATGTGGTATATATACACAATGGAATACTATGCAGCCATCAAAAGAAATGAAATCTTGCCATTTGCGATGACGTGGATGGAACTAGAGGGTATCATGCTTAGTGAAATAAGTCAATCAGAGAAAGACAACTCTCATATGATCTCCCTGATATGAGGACATGGAGATGCAACGTGAGGGGTTAGGGGGATAGGAGAAGAATAAATGAAACAAGATGGGATTGGGTGGGAGACAAACCATAAGAGGCTCTTAATCTCACAAAACAAAACTGGGGGTTGCTGGGGGGAGGTGGGGTTGGGAGAGGGGGAGGGGGTTATGGACATTGGGGAGGGTATGTGCTATGGTGAGTGCTGTGAAGTGTGTAAACCTGGCGATTCACAGACCTGTACCCCTGGGGATAAAAATACATTATATGTTTATTAAAAAAAAAAGAAAAAAAGAAAGGATGAATACCCAACTTTTGTAGCAACATGGATGGGACTGGAAGTGATTATGCTGAGTGAAATAAGTCAAGCAGAGAGAGTCAAGTATCATATGGTTTCACTTATTTGTGGAGCATAACAAATGACATGGAGGACATTGGGAGATGGAGAGGAGAAGGAAGTTGAGGGAAATTGGAAGGGGAGGCGAACCATAACAGACTATGGACTCTGAAAAACAACCTGAGGGTTTTGAAGGGGTGGGGGGGGGTGGGAGGTTGGGGGAACCAGGTGGTGGGTAATAGGGAGGGCACGCATTGCATGGAACACTGGGTGTTGTGCAAAAACAATGAATACTGTTACATGAAAAAATAAATAAAAATTAAAAAAAATTGAGGTCCTTGATGGTGAATTTTTCTTTTCTGTAATTTTCCTAGAATTGCTGACATTCAATGTGCACAGAGTATTAATGAACACAAACTTTTATCTAGTTTCAGTTGGACAAAAATAATCTATTATATGTCCCTTGCTTAGTATGAAAGAATGTTTATTTTTTTTTTTGCTAGAATTCTATATGCTTTTATTTGCATAAGTTCTGTTTTTATGATCTTAGCCTTTTAGGAATTAGAATCCTTAGAACTAAAGTTTAAATATTTTCAAACCAAATTAAGTTGAACAGTTCAACAAATTAAATGAGAAGATTCTAATTCCAGTTCTACAGGCACTGTGCAAGTCATTGAACTATTTTTTGATTATTTGCTAATTCAAGTGGAATAATGCTACATTTTTGGAGCCTTCATTGAAAGCCTAGCTGCTTTGGGTCTTAAGGTACATATGACTCCTGAGATCACCTTCCTAATTCCCCACTATAGATTTGGATATACCTTACAGGTTCTCCTCTAATATCCTGTCGTTTTTCTTTCTTTTTTTTTTTTTTTGTTTTTTGGTACTTATTAGGCTTTATTTTATGTTTTGCAAGAATAAGCAATACACATGTCTTATTCATAGTTGGATCTCTTACACTTATTGAATAGAAAATTGATAATCAGTGTGGCAATATTTTTTTAAAGATTTTATTTATTTATTTATTTGACAGACAGAGATCAAAAGTAGGCAGAGAGGCAGGCAGAGAGAGAGAGGGAAGCAGGCTCCCTGCTGAGCAGAGAGCCCAATGCGGGACTCAATCCCAGGACCCCAAGATCATGACCTGAGCCGAAGGCAGCGGCTTAACCCACTAAGCCACCCAGGCGCCCTGTGGCAATATTTTTTATTTCTTTTCATTTACAAGCTATAATAACATATTTAATTATGAGATTTCTGATTATTGTTTTGATAAAAATAGCTTAATTTGAAAATGGATTTATGTTTAAAAATTCTATTAAGTTATAACTAATTATGTCTAATGAACATTACATAGGAGATTTGCATGTTTTAAACATTACATAAAGATATAGAAAAAAAGACAATGATGATGAAACTACAGAATTATTCCAGATATGTAGCATTGTTCAGTTTTCATTTTTTATGGATTATTTGTATTCAAAAACATGGACATTGATAGATACTGTTCTCTATTTCAGTGAGTCCTAAAATGTCAACAGTGACAAATGACTATTTATAGTGTGCAAGCCAAAGACCAAATCCTACGTAGAAAACTCTTCAGAAAGATTAGTTATGTAAGCTTGTATTAAGTAAGTCTGAATCATCAATAAAATAAAAATCATTAAAGAGATGTTAGGGATCTAAGATCTGACATTAGAGGTTTGCTGCAGTAAGTGAGCAAGTTAACTGGCTCAAGACAGTCAAAAGTAGAATGAAGGGCATGTATGTTTACCATGTGATATTTGGCACCAAAAAAAACTTCACCATGATGTTTTGTTTATAAGACAGAAGCATATTGCATGGACCAGAGACATAAAGCAAGTTATCAACTCATATAATGTACTTAACAATTGGGACTTCCAATGTAGAATACTCTTATCACATTGGTTGTCATTAGCTTCATAATTTTAGGTATATTTAACATTTAAAATGCAATATTGAATATGAAGAGACATATTTAGAAATGTAATTGACAAGACCTTTCCCTCATAATTCCCGAGCCTATCACAAAGTCACTTCCCCCTTCCTAATATAGATCAACAGCCAGATTGCCTGGATTTGTCATCAGACTGAAATGCTTACTCTGTGACATTAAACTCCTGCACTCAATTTCCTTCTCTGTAAAATAAAAATTATCATAATGGTATCAATATGGATTTGTGGTGGGTAATAAATGAATTTATATAAGTAAAGCTCTAAGAAGAATGCCTGACAGGTAGAAAATGCAATGTAAGTGTTCATTGCTATTTTCCTGACTGATAGCACCCTGGTTTAAACTAGTGGAATCCATAAGACCTGTTTCTGATGATTAGTATTTTTGTACACAGGTAACATACACATATACAAAAGCTTAGCAGTTGCAATTTTGAATGTCTAAGATGTTTATCCTGTCTTATTACTACTAATAATGGAGTTTTGAACCTATTAATGGATTAAACTCTTTTTCAAAGAAATAGTGGTGGACAGTATATTAACAAAACATAAACTCAATTTAAGGAAAACTTTAACATGAATTTATACAAACAAAGAAACAAAAGTGACCGCCTCCAACAAGTTGCACAGTGATCACTACTGATGCAATAACAATACCAGACCCAAATTAATTAATCAATTAATTAGTTACTATCACTTTCTGGGGATCAAAATCTTGACTTTTCATAACTATGTAGTAATTGTAAGAACACATCAGTGGAAGGTGAAATGACAGCCTGATGGAGACACCTTGAGCCAGGGCCCATCTGCTGGGTACATAGATCTTTAATTGTAAGAGTATCTTTTAATTTACAGATAATAAACCATCTCTTATGTAACTTTTGCTTTCAGAAAACCACATGAGGAAAAAAAAATCCAAGTAGCTTGTAAGATGTAAGTGTATGTGTGTGTTTGGGGTGGGGGGGGAGGGGAGAATCATACTAAATCCTGGAGCTAATTCCTTAGCATCCAGGCCAAAGAAAAATACCATCATCTCATACGTGGATCACCAAGAGTCTTTATTCCTGTCCACCTTTAACACATCATTATTTGACTTTTTCCTCTTTTCTCATCAGAATGTTTTCATTTTCTGAAAAAAATCAAGCCTACAGAAACTTGTAAGAATAGTACAATATTCATCTACATTCTCTTCACTTCAGTTCACCATTTATTACTTAGTGCATTCACCTTCCTCCCCTAACCAATTCTCTCTCTCACTCTCCCCACTCCTGCTTCTCCCTCCATCCCTACTGAATTATTTGAGGTTTAGATGCAGGCTTAATGACAGTTTTTCCCTAAGTAGTCTGTCACTTATTTTTAAGAACTAGGACATTCTCTTACATAACTACAATGTAATTATCATGCTCTGACAATTTAACATTGCTAGAAGATGATAATCTAATATATAGTCCATATTCTGATTTACCCAGTTGTCCCCAATTTTTTTTTTCTTGCTGTCTTTTCCCCTTCTCCTGGATTTAAAGAAAAGTCTCTACATTTGATTTTCATAATCTCAAATACATTTTCCATATGGCAGCTAGAGTAATATTTTTAAAGCTCCAAATGCATTATGGCATCTCTTTGAATATTTTCATTACCCTTAAACTGAAATACAAGCTTCTCTTTGGTTCTCTAGTCTCTTCTCATTTATTTTCTACTTCACGTTATTTTTCAATGATATTAACTTATTTTTATACAAATCACCACGCTCCATGTTAGGTCTATGTCTTTGTGCATAATATTCCTCATATCAAATTATTCTACCTTAATTTCTCTCTTCCCTTACCTAACTTATTCATGTTCTGTGGGTCACAACTAATACGTCATTTCCAGTAAAAAGGCTTATCTGCCAATATCAGAGTGAATTTGGTGTCCTGCTATGTGCTCATGTAGCACCCTATAGTTATAGCCAACAGAGGATTTATCAGACCACTTTTTATTCACATCTTCTCTTCCTAGGATATCCATCCAGATTGTTGAATCTTGGAGACAGGGATTGTATATCTTGTTAACCACTATACTATTGAATTTATTGAGTGTTTTTCACGTAGTTGGTTCAGCAAATGTTGAGCAATAGAGCACACTAAATCATAACTGCTTTTGTGAGTCCTGGGGCTAAATCTGCATAAAATTATAACTGAGTGATATGTTTGGGTCCTCAGTTATTTCTAAGTTATAGACAGGCAAAAAAAAAAAAGTGTGGTTGTTAATGTTATATGAGCTCTGAAAACATTTTCACAATTTAACTTATCCCCTTTTCAATGATTATTTATGTGTTACATTTTTGTAACATTGGAACATAAAAGTAATTCATTCTAAAATTCAGGATTTGAGGACTCTTTCAGTTTGTACCTATTGGAAATCTTATGAGCCAGTGATTAATTTTTAGATTTAAAACTTGTCACCAATGATAAAGGATTCCCAGGAAAATATGATTATCATTAATGAAAAAAAAAACTTACCTGGATAGATAAAAATATTGTTCTAAGGAGATAAATTGGATGTTGAAAGGGGCAAATTTTAACATATAATAATGAATTCAGTTGAACTAAAACCCATTCTTTTAAAGTAATACTTAAGAATTTTAAAAATTTGAGGAATTTTAAATGTTTGGGTATAGGCAATAGGAACATTACACACAATTATTTTAAAAAATTAGTAGCTGGTTACTTTATTCATATTTTTCTGATTTTAAATCTTTGCTTGATATGCAGCAGTTAATTATTAAAGAATATTGAACTAATGTGTCATTTATAAAAATCAGTTTGAAGAACTGAACAGCCTTCAGGAAATTATTACAATTGCTTTAGGTGAATCTGCAAATAAACACTTAGGACCCAATGCCTTCATTGGTGAATTCTACTAAAAATTAAAAAAACAAACAAAAAAACTCAACACCAGTCCTTCCCAAACTTTTCTAAAAATTCAAAAAGAAGGAAACACTTGCAAATTTATTTTATGAGGCCAGCATTATTCTGATACCAAAACCAGATAAAGATATTAGAAGAAAAATTTCCATATCTCTGATGAAAATAGATGTGAAATTTTTCAACAAAATACTAGTAAACTGAATTTAACAGCACATTAAAAGGATTATATAATTGACCTTTGAACAACATGGCTTTGAACTGTGCAGGTCCACTTACACATGAATTTTTTTGATACAGTATAGTACTTTGAATGCATTTACTCTTTCTTACTATTTTCTTAATAACATTTTATTTTCTCCAGCTTACTTTATTGTGAGAGTAGTATGTAATACATATATAAAATGTTTGTTAATGAACTGTTCACATTATCAGTAAGGCTTCTAGTCAACAGTAGGCATTTGTAGTTAATTTTATGGGGAGTCAAAAGTTATGCACAGATTTTTCAGCTGTGCAGGAGGCAGTGTGTTTAAACCCTGCATTGTTCAAGGGTCAACTGTATATGAGGATCAAGTGTGATTTATTCCTGGACTGTAAGGATGGTTCAGCATTTAGAAAAAATTAATATAATATTCCATTACTAACTGAATGAAGGTCAAAACCCACATAATAATCTTACTTGATGCAAAAAAGAAACTGACAAAATTCAGTAACCTTTTATGATTAAAAAAATATACTCAATAAACTAAAAATAGAAGGAAACTACCTCAACTTAGTAAAGATCACATATGAAAAGTCCTAAGATAACATCATTTGTGAAAAACTCACAAAAAAACTTTTTTTTTTTTTTTTTTTACCAGTGTAAATAACAAACATTTATTGGTGTCACTTATGGTAGAAAAAATTCCTACACCAGATGCGCATGACCCAATTTTTAAATAGAACATTTCCAAGGTGAACACACGCCCTAATCCAGCTTTTTTACCCATGTTTTGAGATGGCCAATTCTTCCGTTCCCCCCACCCCAAGACATGTGAGCAACTGCTAATGAAAAGCAGTAAACAGCCACTTGGGCTATATCATTTTCAACTCCACTCCAAGGTGAAGATTCCAGTTACATTCAAGACTTAAGTTCTCTCAATTTTCTCCTAACAAAAGTTCCTGAGTCCAGTATTTACAATATTTAAGCACTAGCAGAGCAATGTCTACAACTCATCTTTGTCTGCTGGTTCCTCATCACCAGTTGGGGGAGGGCCTGCACTTCCATAGAGTTTGCTGATAATTGGCTGAACAATTTCTTCTAGTTCCTTCTTTTTAGCTTTGAAATCTTCAATGTCAGCATCTTGGTGACTTTCTAGCCATTCAATCTTTTCCTCTACGGCTTTTTCCATGGTCTCCTTATCTTCGGAGGAGAGTTTACCTCCCAGCTTTTCTTTATCTCCAATCTGATTCTTTAGAGAATAGGCATAACTTCCCAATTCATTTCTGGTGTCAATGCGTTCCTTGAGCTTTTTGTCTTCCTCAGCAAACTTCTCAGCATCATTAACCATCCTTTCAATTTCCTCAGGTGTCAGGCGATTCTGGTCATTGGTGATTGTAATCTTGTTTTTGTTGCCTGTACCCTTGTCTTCAGCTGTCACTCGAAGAATGCCATTCACATCTATCTCAAAGGTGACTTCAATCTGTGGGACCCCGCGGGGAGCAGGAGGTATTCCAGTCAGATCAAAAATTCCCAGAAGGTGATTGTCTTTTGTAAGGGGTCGTTCACCTTCATAGACCTTAATTGTAACAGTTCGTTGGTTATCAGAAGCTGTAGAAAAGATCTGAGACTTCTTGGTGGGCATCACAGTGTTCCTTGGAATCAGTTTGGTCATGACACCTCCCACAGTTTCAATACCAAGTGTAAGGGGACATACATCAAGCTCTAAGTGTAAGGGGACAAACTCAAAGCTCTAAGATCAGGAATAGAGCAATTCTTGCCACTTCTATTTACCATAAGAGCTCTCCCAAAGCAATTAGGCAAGAAAAAGAAAATGCATCCAAAATGTAAAGAAAGAAGTAAAACTATCTCTGTTCTTAGAAGATGGTCTTATGTAGAAAACTTATATGTAGAAAAAGAATTAACAAAAAACTGTAAGAGCTAATAAATTAATTTTAAACAGTTGCAAAATCAATGTACAAAAATCAGTTGAATTTTTATATACACACAAAGCCATATATACAGGTAACCACTGTATTGGTTTTATCACATGGTTCCTAGAGCCGATTTGAAAATAAGTATTATGTAAATTGCCATTCAAGCATTTAAAATATCCAGTTGATTGATTCAGCTGACACAGAGGAGCATTTCATAAGCCCAGATAGAAATATGCCATTGGAATAGGGTTACTTGGAAAATGCTGTTTGAGTGGCAGCAGAAGTGCTAATGTATGGACTTTTTCAAGGCATTATGCTCAATACTTAAAGATAGTATTAGAGACATTTTTGAGATAATCTTTTAACAGTTTTAATGATTATATTAAGATTTTTGTAAAAATGAAACATGATTGCTTAATTTAAACAGTATGGTTTTCTGTGAGGGAATAAAAACACACTTTATTATGTCTTATTAGAGTCTTGGCCAGTAGAAACTTATATAATAGCATCAAGATTTTTGCCTTTAAGATCACCTAACAAATATAAAACTTTTACTCTGAATATTTGGTATGAAAATGATTAAGGGATAGGATAAATTTCTTCAGCATTTCATTTCTCTTTTACATCTACCATTTTAAGAATTAAAACCATTAGTCAGGGTGCCTAGGTGGCTCAGTTGATAATGTGACTGCCTTCAGCTCAGGTCATGATCCTGGAGTCCCAGGATGGAGTCCGGCATTGGGCTCCCTGCTCAGCAGGGAGTCTGCTTCTCCCTCTGACCCTCACCCCTCTCATGCTCTCTCTCTCTCTCTCATTCTCTCTCTCAAATAAATAAATAAAATCTTTTTAAAAAAATTAGTCAATTCATGAATGAACTGAACAAAATAAGCAAATTACTATCTATGGAAAAATTTAATAGTGACACTTCTTTTAAAATAATCGGGTTTTCAAGTTTATTTTGTGAATGATGTGTTCTCTGTTTTGTCTATTTTTTTAAACTCAAAATTAATTTGATATTTGTATTAATCTGACATTACTCCAAATGGTTTGAATACTTAATTTGGATGTAAACCTTTATTATTTTTATGAGGGAAAACTTATTTCATGTGGCCATTTCAAGATTGGCATGTGTACTCTGAGTAGTTTTCCTACTGAAATAATCTACTGAATCTACTGAAAATAATCAGATCTCTCTTGCAGACTCCTCAGGCATGCAAACTGGCTCAAGTCTGGTGGGTTTCCAGACTTAGTTTCCATTAATCTGGGGAACTGAAAGTCATTTCATTTCTGATTATTGCTTTACTATAAGCAGGTCAAAATAAGTACCCATTGCTCATTTGTGCTCTTTTCTAAGTAGAATAGACCTTCAGAATCAAGAAAGAGCTGGATAATCAAGGTTCCAGAAACAGAGAGCCTTTGGTGGTGTTCAAGCTCTGGGTAGCTATTTGGAGCTATATTTCAGTTCTAAACACATTTGGGGCAGCAGACAAATAATGAACAAAGGGTTCTATGGTTAATTCTTCTCTCCAGTCTTTCCTATGATGGCTTCATTGCTTCATTAGAACTATGACACTGAAAACCAACATTTTTTTAAATTGTTTAATATTGTAGGAGTATGGTTAGCTTTATATTGTCAGCTTAGCTGGCTATAGTCACCAGTTATTTGATTAAAAACTAATCTAGGTTTTACTGTTACTTTATAGCTGTGGTTAACATCTACAATCAGTTGACTTTAAGTAAAGGAGATTAACTTAGGTAATGTGAGGGGGTCTATCCAATCAGCTGAAAGACCTTAAGAAAAAAAAACTGAGGTTTCTTGAGGAAGAAAAATTTTACTTAAGAGTGTAGCATCAACACCTGCCCGAATTTCCTAATTTACTTACCTGCCCTATGAATTTCAAATTTTCTAGCCTCTCCACAATCATGTAAGACAGTTCCTTAACTTCATCTCTATTGAGAGAGAGAGAGAGAGAGAGAGAGTTTAATAACATTAATTAGTGGTTAATTTTATCAGAATCATTTCACAGGGTAAGGTTTGGATTGTCATTGGGTTGAGAATATTTGGGTACTGATAGAATTAACCACTAATATATGTTCTTGAAGTACTAATATATTTTTAAAATCAAGTTTAAAATCAAGTTAAATAGCTGGCTTTGTGTCTTTTTTATTTATTTATTTATTTTTTTTTTTTTAAAGATTTTGTTTATTTATTTGACACACAGAGAGAGATCACAAGTAGGCAGAGAGGCAGGCAGAGAGAGAGAGGAGGAAGCAGGCTTCCTGCTGAGCAGAGAGCCTGATGCGGGGCTCGATCCCAGGACCCCGAGATCATGACCTGAGCCGAAGGCAACGGCTTAACCCACTGAGCCACCCAGGCGCCCCGCTTTGTGTCTTTTTTAAAGCACCCATTTGTCTGCCATCATTCATTTAAATTTCATTTGAAATTTAAGGTTAAGTGGTGCCTGGGTGGCTCAGTGGGTTAATCCTCTGCCTTCAGCTCGGGTCATGGTCTCAGGGTCCTGGGATTGAGGCCCACATTAGGCTCTCTGCTCAGCAGGGAGCCTGCTTTCCCCTCTCTCTGCCTGCTTCTCTGCCTACTTGTGATCTCTTTCTCTCTGTCAAATAAATAAATAAGTAAAATCTTTAAAAAAAAAAAGAAATTTAAGGCTAAGGTTAAAAATTACCTTTCTAATAAATATAAAGTAAAATGTAAAGCATATACCATTTTATTATTATTTGCATTTCAGCAAAACCAAGTAATTCTTCTTGCTTCAGTGTATTAAGTCATACTGTTTTAAAAAGTAATCCTCACAGACAACATAATATAAAGTTAAAAAAAAAAAACTAAAATCAAAAACATCCCACAAGTACAGTCCTTGTCCTCACCCTCACATTCCAGTGCATGTGTAACAAAGGGCTTTTGCCTATTCCTAAACATATAGGCATTTTTAGTCTCGTTAATCAATGAACAGACCTGAAAACTATTCTTATGAAATCAGATACTAATAATCACATAGTACAGAAACAGCATTTGTATGACTTTTAAAATTTATTTATATGTTATATTCATGTATATGTATATGATAAAAGTAGGAATACATAATAATCATATTATCTCATAAGTGAGAAAACTGAGGCTCAGAGACATTTAATACATTGCCAGATATTATGCAATTATTGCAAGAGAGAGACACAATATAAGCATTTTGATTCTCAAACAGTTTAAGCCCACTTTATCAAACTCCTTCAGTCTATAAATATTTGTCTTAGCTACTAATTTTATCAGTGCTGTCAGGTAGAAATGCCTTAAATCACTCTGTGATTACAATAAATTGTAAGGGCAATAATGTTTTGGCAGGTAGGGAGAATACTAAGAGTATCAGTAAGAATACTAAGTATTCTCAGTAAGAATACTAAGGTATCAGTAAGATACTGCAATTCATGTTTGCTTTTTAATGCAACAAGAGATTAATAAAAAATTTTTAAAAATGAACTTAAAACTCATTATGAATACTTTTGCAATAAAAGGAACTACTCTGGAAAACAATGGAGTTGTTTAAATATTTTAAAAACAAAAATCCAAGTTTCTGAAATCTGCTTCTAAGAAGAGTGAGCAAGTTCCTATTGGATTGATCCTCCTAAAAATAACAGCACTGAAATTTGGACAAAAAATAAATAAAAATAAACAGGAAGAGCAAACACAAATTACCTGTTGGCACTGGAGAGTGAACAAAAGCACACAGATTATATAGAGAAATAAGCACGTGGACAAAGGGAACATCAAATGGTGAAATCTTAGTTTCTATGGTTTTTATACTGGAAGAAAGCTGCCATTGATACTGCAGAGTTTTTCTAAGACTCCAACATAAGAAGCAAAGAACAAAGTTTGGGGCAACAGTAGCTGCTAGAAAGTAAGAAAGTAGGGAATAAGAATTTTGGAGTGACCACAAGTTTCTGGAAAAGAGAGAGCCAGAGAGGGAAGCTGCTTATTGTGTCTGCAGATTTCTGGCTGACTCCTAAACAATTCATGTGTAAGAAAAAACTTTAAGAAATCTAACTAAAAAACAGAAAAATTGAACTAAAATTTTAGCTGCTACCCAAGAGGCATAATTTATAGGTTGTCAACAGTAAAGTTATTTTCTTGCTAAAAAAATAAATAACAATAATTCTCAGGGAAATATAATCCAGAGTCTGCAGAGCATAACATTCACATTGTCACAGATACAATCCAAAATTAATTGCATTAAATAACCAGGAAGATGTAACTTAAAGAATATCAATAGAAAGAAACCCAATACGACCAAATTGTTGAATTATTCGGAGAAGGTTTTTGAAGCCACCCTTTTATAACTCTGCACAATAATTATAAGGGAAAATGCCCACAGATAAATGCAAACAATGAAAAGTTCCCAGAGTCCACAGTTGGAAGGGAGAGGGGTGGGAGGTTGGGTGAGCCTTGTGGTGGGTATTAAGGATGGCACGTATTGCATGGAACACTGGGTGTGGTGCATAAACCATGAATTTTGGAACACACACACACAAAATTTAAGAAAAAAAGAAAAAAGATTTATTGAATAAGCTTAACAGAAGAATGAGATAACAGAGGAAATAGTGAACGTAAAGATTAATCAATAGAAATTACCTAATGTGCAGAATTGAAAGGATAGAAAAGGATACAATAGAAAAAATAGAAGAAATAGAAAGGGTACAATAAAAAATTCAACAGAGATTTACCATATGTTTAATAAGTCTCAGAAGAAGATGAGGAATACCATGGGGCATAAAAAGTTTTTTGAAAAAGTAATGTTTTAAAAATGTTCTAAAGTTGGGACAGTCATAAACTCACAGATTGAAGTAAAGCAAACTCTAAGAAAAATAACTGCAAATAAAACTATTCCTAGACCCATTAAAATCATGTTGCTGAAAACCAAAATTTAAGAAGAAAACAGCCAAACAAATACAGCACATTACATACAGGAAAATATGATTTGAAAAAACAATTGCTTCTCGTCAGAAACCATGGAGGCAGGAAGTCTGTAGAACAAGTATCTTAAAGGGTGAATTGGGGAAAAAGAAAATAACACAAAAATAATCTGTTCAGCCAAATTCTCTACCTTGCAAAATATTTTTCAGAAATGAAAGTGAAATAAAAATTATATTTTCAGGTTAAAAAATAAAAAGGGAGAGAATTGTTAATGGAATTTTTAGCAAATGAGAAAGGATATTATTACAAATATGAGAAAGGACATTCATTATTCAGGCTTAAGGAAAATGGTACCAGTGAAAACAGATAATCCAGCAGGAAAGAATTGCTCCAGAAATAATAAATGTATAGACATAAGTAAGTATAAAAGACTACTTTTTCTTAGTTTCTTTAAAATACATATGATAGGGGCACCTGGGTGGCTCAGTGGATTAAGCCGCTGCCTTCGGCTCAGGTCATGATCTCAGAGTCCTGGGATCGAGCCCCGCATCGGGCTCTATGCTCCGCAGGGAGCCTGCTTCCTCCTCTCTCTCTGCCTGCCTCTCTGCCTACTTGTGATCTCTCTCTCTGTCAAATAAATAAATAAAATCTTTAAAAAAAAATACATATGATAGTTTAAAAATATTAAAACATTGTTTTATAGTGTTTATGCAATAGGTAGAAATAATATATATGAAAATGATAGCATGAAGTGTAAAGCAGAGGTCAGCATATTACATCCTATTTTTGTAAATTTTTTTTTATTGGAATGCAGTTATGCCCATTCCCTTACATACTAAGTTTGGCTGCTTTTCTGTAGCAATAGCGGAGACTGGCACAAAAAGCCAAATTGCTTCCTTTCCTAGTATAGAAGATGGGAGGAGGAAAATGGACTTTTGCATTTGCAATGTTGCTACATTTTACAAGAATTGGTATATTATCTCTAAGTAGACTGAAAAACAAAGGTGCACATTGTCCTCACAGGAGAAATATATATATATATATATTTGGGGCACGTGTACCCGAATGTTTATAGCAGCAATGTCTACAATAGCCAAACTATGGAAAGAACCTAGATGTCCATCAACAGATGAATGGATAAAGAAGAAGTGGTATATATACACAATGGAATACTATGCAGCCATCAAAAGAAATGAAATCTTGCCATTTGCGACGATGTGGATGGAACTAGAGCGTATCATGCTTAGTGAAATAAGTCAATCGGAGAAAGACAACTACCATATGATCTCCCTGATATGAGGACATGGAGAAGCAACATGGGGGGTTAGGGGGATAGGAGAAGAATAAATGAAACAAGATGGGATTGGGAGGGAGACAAACCATAAATGACTCTTAATCTCACAAAACAAACTGGGGGTTGCTGGGGGGAGGTGGGGTTGGGAGAGGGGGGAGGGGGTTATGGACATTGGGAAGGGTATGTGCTATCATGAGTGCTGTGAAGTGTGTAAACCTGGCGATTCACAGACCTGTACCCCTGGGGATAAAAATACATTATATGTTTATAAAAAAAAAAATTGGAAGGGGAGGCGAACCATAAGAGACTATGGACTCTGAAAAACAACCTGAGGGTTTTGAAGGGTCAGGGGTGGGAGGTTGGGGGAACAGGTGGTGGGTAATAGGGAGGGAACGTTTTGCATGGAGCACTGGGTGTTGTGCAAAAACAATGAATACTGTTACGCTGAAAAAATAAATAAAATGGAAAAAAATGTGTTATTAAAAAAAATAAAATATATATATTTAAAAAATATATTTATATATTTTAAATTTACTTGACAGAGAGATAGAGAACACAAGTAGGCAGAATGGCAGCCAGAGGGAGAGGGAGAAGAGGCTCTCTGCAGAGCATGGACCCTGTTGTAGAACTCGATCCCAGGACCCTGGGATCATGACCTGAGCCGAAGGCTTTACAAGCTGAGCTACCCAGGCGCCCCCTCTCACAAAAGAAATTATTTTAAAATTACATGATGCATTGCTAAAACCCTAATACATAAATTTCCATTGGGATTCTAAAAAATAACCTTTAATTCTTCTAAAAGAATGCAAAAGAGGTGAAATAGAGGAACATAAAAGAGAGAGGACAGAAAACAAATAACAAAATGGTAGACACATACAATAACTACAATAGTAACAGACTAAAATTCCAGTTAAAAGACAAAAATTATCAGAATAGATTTTTTTTTTAAGACTCAACTTTATGATATCTCCAAAACATGCATTTCAAATACAAAGAAGCTGACAGGCTGAAAGTACATGAAGGAACAACAATGGACATTTGATCATTATTATTCATAGAATCCATATTTGTAAATTTGCTTCTTTCTAAGTTTTATTGATAACCCTAAAATCAATACTTACACTGCTAACATGATTATTTGTAGATACGCATGAGAAGTGAAGATTTTAGTCCTCTACATAGACACTCCCAACAGAGTCTGCCTGCTTTTTCAGCTTTCCTGGTTTGAAAAAATATCCTTTTTGAAGTCTACGTAGTGTCATGTTTTTTGTATTCTTGTGATTTTCATTGGTGACTTTGCCATTTACAATGGCCCTGGAGCATAGTGATGAATTGTCATCTAGTGTTCTAAGCTCAAGAAGGCTATCATGTACATTATGGAAAAAGTATGTTTGTTAGATAAGCTTCCTTCAGGCATGAATTATAGTGCTATTGGCCTCAATGAAACTATAGAAGTCATGAAGGCTAATAGAAAGGCAGCAGAATAAAAATAAAAATGGAAGCAGATGCAATAATAAAATATTATAATATTTGTATAGGCAAGAAAACTTTTGAGTTATTAGTGATCTGACAGTGTGGTTAATTAAATTGGATTTATGACAACTGGTCTCTAAAATGTGAGGAATACATGAAAATAATCTAAGAGAAGTAAAAACACAGAGAACAGAATGTGAAGGCACAAATGAAGAAATAAAGTAAAAGATATTCCCAGAGAGGAAACCACAAAAGTCAGGTCCAAAAATAATTACTCTAAAAAAAGTTGTTCCCACTCTGGATTAATGTCAGGTTAAAAAGTTTTATCATATGAGGAATATAAAAAGATCTATAATTAGAAAAAATAGATAAAATATTCCAAAAGATTAAAGAAAAAAGTCTACTAATATCCAAAAGATAGAAAATACTTTCAAATGTTCAGTATTGGATATTATGAATGCCTCCCCCCCAAAAAAATGTGACTCAAGATTTTTATACCCAACTACCTTTTTTTTTTTTTTTAAGATTTTATTTATTTATTTGACAGAGATCACAGGTAGGCAGAGAGGGAGGCAGAGAGAGGAAGGGAATCAGGCTCCCTGATAAGCAGAGAGCCCGATGCAGGGCTCAATCCCAGGATTCTGGGATCATGACCTGAGCTGAAGGCAGAGGCTTTTTTTTTTTTTTTTAAGATTTTATTTATTTATTTGACAGAGAGAGAGATCACAAGTAGGCAGAGAGGCAGGCAGAGAGAGAGGAGGAAGCAGGCTCCCCGCGGAGCAGAGAGCCCGATGCGGGGCTCGATCCCAGGACCCTGAGATCATGACCTGAGCCGAAGGCAGCGGCTTAATCCACTGAGCCACCCAGGCACCCCTACCCAACTACTTTCTTTGGAAGACTTATGAAAGACACTTTTAAATAGTCATAGGTAGGCACTCATATACCCACTCCTACCTACTCTGAAAAATAGCTAAAGTACTTGAAAGTGTGCTAAAATCAGGACTACTCCTTACACTTGAGAAATCTTCTATTAGAGAAAAGAAATCAATATCTGTATGCTAAATGTCTAAACATTTGAAAGATATAAGGTAAAAATAGGTAAATAAGACATTTTTATTACACAATTTTATCAAATACATTTTCATAAAGACATAGTAAAAAATGTGTGTATAACTATGACTTGTGTATAACTGAAGGTCAGCAAGATACCAAAATTAACTGAATTTAATTATTATCGGGTGTTTCCAGATTTCCTGTTGACAAACCAATAGTGTTTAGATAAGTAATGAGTACATACATGAATAATTCATGTTATTTATTTCATTAACTGTTATTTTTATAACATTTCATATATAAATGTTATTATTTATTCCATTCCTTTAAATGTAGCACAACCAGTGTGTTTCTATAGTTAGGACTTTCAATATTTGTGACCTATTGATACTAATGAAGTAAAGGATTAAAATTTACATGTAATTTATTTAAAGTAAATGATATATGAATATTTGCATTAAAATATAAAGTTTTGAAAATAGTCATAAAATTAAAATTATATTTATGTTATCAAAAGTTATTTTCCTTCTAAAGCACTTAAAATGACCTATTAAAGAGGTAAATATTACCACAATTAAATGATTTTTAAATTTCAAATCAAACTTTTAAATAAACTAGAAAGCTTTTATATTTTTCAACATTTAGAAAAATAAACTATTTGTGATTCTAACATTGTAAGTCTGTAAAATTACCAATGAAATAATATGTCTCAAGTTACATGTATACAAATTTAAGAGTAATATATTTAATATTGCAAAGTTTTATTCAGTTTCCAGGTGCAACTATTGTGATTGCCCACTAATTCATGAGTAATTCTGTACAATAAACTAAAAAAATCAAGCAAGGCAATAAATGGTGCTATTGGAAGAAGATTGTTATTTATGCAAAAATCAGTTGTGTTCAGCTTTCTGCAATGCAGGATTTTTAAATTAATCGGTTTGACTTTCTTTTATTTAACCACTCTTTTTTGGCTAAATCTCCTTTCATCCTGAATCATCTCCATGTGAGATACAGCTACCTTGTAGAAGTTTGCTCCACCAAACTCTTAGAAATGAAGGAACATTTCCCTGTGGCCTAAATGGTGTTAATCAGAGAGATTAGGTTTAGTTGTATTTCATCAGTACTTACCACTGGATAAATGACCAAGGTACCATGTATTATTACCGTGTGTTTGTGAGAAGCAGAGCCTAGGATCTAATAGGCCTGCAGTGTAAATATGTCTTCCAGTGAGGGTCATTGCTTTTCTGCTAGTCTAACTTTTTATGACATAGGTGAAAAAAAGCAATCTTGTCATTAGGGAATATACATGATGTTTGGCACTAGGCAGTCTAGAAATGGGGGATTAGCAGTTGAAGGAGTCATGGGGAAGTCCTCCAGATAACTACCTAGAACCTGGAGATCAAGGGCATGGGATTCTGCAGTAACACTACCAGATGGAAGAAGCCCCAGTCCCATCAGAAGTTGATCTTATATAGAGTCCCTTTTACTGAGTGAAGAGGAGCCTTCAGTCACAATGTTCTTATTGCTTAGGCAGCTAGGCAGCTAAGTGTGAGTTTCTGCTTTCATTTTTGGGTAATTCTACTAATTGGAGCATACTTTCTTCTCTGCAATTACTTTTCTAGTACTAGCAAAAGGTGCTCCTCATTCTTACCATTTTTTACTAATCAGATGGAATCTTTTATGATGTTTAAGGACATTCCAGATCTTTTAATGAACAAACAAAAGTTTTTGAGGAGACACTTTGCCCTTAGGACTAGAAAGAATTTTTCATCTATTTTTCCAAAAGCATTTTAATTTAAAGACAGAACAATGCTTTTTTGCATGCTTTGTTGTTTTAATTAAAGAAGTCTCATATACTTCCTAGGGACAGAAAAATTTTCCTCTTCATATTCCTTAATGATCAATGGGTGCTTCTGGGTTAAATATATTTTAAAATATCAATGAATTACTTAACTCCAATAGAAACACAAATCAGAAAAGATGTACAACATACTAATCTTTATTTTCTATGGAAGATGGGATCTGATTGATGTAAAAATGGATATATAATAATTTATTTTTCTTGAGAAGAACATAGCAGAATATTAGCAGCAGTTATTTCCAAATAGTAGAATTATAAGTATTGTTTATTACCCATTTCTGTATTTAAGCATGTATTCTTTTAAAAATTGAGATATATGTGGATGGGTGGATGTGTTTGTATATTTACATACACGCACCTTTCTTTTTTTCATCTGAAGGACCTTATAATCTCGTAAAGGAGATACAACATGTACATAAATATCTGTAATATATGTAGAAAAATAAGGATGTCAAAAACATTACAGATAAAGTACCATAGGTGATTAATATGAGAAGATAAGATATCAGGTTTATTCCTTGGCTTTGGATTTTACATGGAAAATATTTTTTTTTTAAAATATTTTTATTTATTTATTTGACAGAGAGAGAGGTCACAACTAGGCAGAGAGGCAGGCAGAGAGAGAGGAGGAAGCAGGCTCCCTGCAGAACAGAGAGCCCGATGCGGGGCTCGATCCCAGGACCCTGAGACCATGACCCGAGCCGAAGGCAGAGGCCTAAACCACTGAGCCACGCAAGCGCCCTGAAAATATTTTCTTTTGTACTGGACAGAACACATTACTTTTTATTTTTCAGTTAGATATATCAGAAGTAATTTTTACACTTGGCAATCTCTAATGACCCTACAATTTGCTTCATGTAACCAAATTGAATAGGATTGAGTTTCAAAAATATAATTAGAAATCTGAATAAATATAAAATATATATTTCAAAACTACAATTGAAGTTATAATAAATAATTTGAGTTGATGAATGTATAGGAATTCATTAAGATATATCAAATAATAGTTTGTGGTACTATAATTTCCATCTACTTAATTTATTTGATATACCTCTTTTTGGTATCATATCTTTTTGACATGATATTATAGTTACTATGCAAAGTATTTCAAAGTATGCAAAGAATTCCATTCTTTCAGCTGTGTTTGAGACATGAATCCCATAGTAAAATTGTTTTGGGAAGCACATTATAATTTATCTCCATTGATAAAATTAAAAAAATATTTAGATGTACTTTGAGAAAAAATGGGATTAATGTGTAAAACAGTGCAACTAGAAAATTTTCTGTATTTTTCAGATTCTCATACTTTTCCTATTATGGTGTAAGTTTTTTATTTAAAAAAAAATGGGGACTTCCATTAGTGAGTAGAACTGCTAGGATCTGAGGTAAAAGGAATCTCTATTTGAGTTATGCATAATATGCAGAAAAATCCTTGAAAGTAACCTGTGGGTGGCAGTGTTTTGATATTCCAGAAGATAACCATCTCAAGTTACTTTTCTTTCTATGATTCATGTTTATATCTTGCCTCTGAATCATATGTAAAAACAACCAGCTGAGCGTATGTTGTCAGCTAGTAAGCACTTTTTAATGAACCAGACCTCACTTTTGTTTGAACATGCAGCAGTGTTTATGGTTTTATTTCAGAACATCACCAGAATAAGGATTATTTTGGCCAAGAGAAAATTAAATCATCCAGTGATGAGAACTTACGAACAAGAACAGGCATCTCAAATGGTTCTGTAGCTTATTTTATCTGTTGTTCTATTTCTTTTCTGTGTAGTGTGTTGTGAAGTGTGTGATTTATTCATAGAAGGCACTGTCACTACCAAAGTATTGTACTCTGAACCACAGAGAAGTCTTGACAAAACCCATTAAAGAAGGGAATAATAATCAAAATATCAAGTATTTATACACCACTTTTTTTTTCCCTTGAGTAATTCCCACTGATCGTTAAAGCTGAAACAAATGAAAATGCCAATATGCAGCCATTTTTTAACTACAAAAATGGCAACTTTATACAATTCAGGCTAATTTATCTGATTTGAGTCTAGCCAATTCTGATGGTTCTTAGAGTTTCATTTCAATATGAGAAATCGTAATAATAGAAATGTTTTCTGGAAAAAAAAAATGTTTTCTGAGTAGCAGTCACAAATTAATGTCACCATAAGATAAATGAGCCAGTTATAAAAGTGAAATTGAGGTTTATTTAAGGGGTCTTAACAGGACATTCATCACAAAGACAACATGTCTTTTATGCAACTGGGGGTGGGTGTCTAACATGGCTGGTGTTAACAGTTCACTTATTGATTTACACAGAATTTTAGATAACACAAAACATGAAACTAGTTAAATTAGTTCCCACTGGTTGCCATAACAGAATACCACAAACTTTGTGGCTTAAAACAGTAAAAATTTATTCTCTCACAAATCTTGTGTCTAGAAGTCTCAAGTCCAGAAGGGCCAAATCTGTTCCTTACCTCTTTCAGCTTTTGGTGATTGACAGCCTTGACTTGAGGCCAGTCTCCACTTGCTGCCTCTGTTTTATGTTGCCTTCACTCTGCATCTGTTTTCTCTTCTGTGCGTCTCTTATAAGAACACCTGTCATTGACACCTGTCACACCCAGTTAATTCTCATCTCAATATCCTTATCTTAATTACATGTAAGAAATATCCTTACCTTATTTATATTCTCAATACCCTTACCTTAATTACATTTTAGAAAAGACCCCCTTTCTAAATAAAGTAACATTAACAGGTTATTTTAGGGGAGTAGGAAGTGAACATATCTTTTGGAAGATCACCATTCCACGCAATACAGTCATGCTGGCTTTCTTTAAAGAACTGAGGTGATTCTTAAGGAAAAGGTTTCTGATCCAGTTTTATTTTCATTTGCTTTGATTTGCAAGTCACCACCATGTAATCTGGGGTCTAATAAAGTTCTTTATTCATATTCATTCTCCAAAACAAAATAAAAGAACTTTCAGAAGCATACTCAGACCTGGAATAGGCAAAAGGCACTTGAAAAGCACTGTCACTTCCACCATTTGACTTGCTGGTCCATGAAGAATGTGGTTTACAATGGGATAAGAAGCTCGCACCTGAATGTAAATCTTTATCAAGAAAGTCTTGCTAGGAAGAAAAATAGGAAGAAATAGATATACGTGATTTACATTCCAGTATGACTCCCTACCTCTTAGCAGACTGGTAATGGTCTGCACAATAGAACTGTATGTACTGTTCTAGAGGGTTTCCTTTCTTTATATATCTATATCTGTATCTATATATCTATAGATAGATAAATATATTTAAGAAAATGGCAGGAAGAGGCAGAAGGAGAGGGAGAGAGAGAATCTTAAGTCGTCTCCATGCCCAGTGCAGGGCCTGATGCTGGAGCTCAATCCCACAACCCTGAGATCATGATCTGAGCTGGAATCAGGAGTCAGATACCTAACCAGCTTAGCCACCCAGATTCCCCTGGATGGTTTTCTAATAAGGCTGTCTTGTAATTTTCTTGTTCTCGGAGAGAATGTAACCTTGTTTTAGTAACAGTGGTAAAGGTCTAAATCTTGTAGAATCATTTAACTTTTGAGATTAATTTTAGAAAACCCCTAAGCTGTGATTTCTTTTTCAATTTTTAATTTTTATTTCATTTTATTTTACTTATTGAGAAAGCAACCATCCTGAAGGTTTTGGTGTTATTGTGAAAAGCTGATTGTTTTTATATAACTTGAAATTTTAAATTCAGTATTCCTTTCTCCCTCTGGATTCATCAATTTCTTGCCCTCAAATTCTTTCTTGTTTTTCTGCTGATTCCCAAATAATAAGTAACTAAAATTTTGACAAATAATCATGATTTCTGTTAAATAATCACTTATGACATTTGGAGAATCATGATTTTAACCCTCCCATTAAGATGGATCCAATAATCTAAGAGTTTTTGAAAACATCTGGATATAACCTTTCCCCCTTTCAATTACTAAAGGTATTTTTAATATATTTCTAAGGAGAGAATTAGTATTTCACAGATCAGTATAAATTACTTTGTTCATTTATTCAAGCTGCATTTCTTGACATTTTAGATACCGAACTTCATTAGGCATATTTATAATATGCACATATTATATATAATATGTGGCCATTTATTTGTTTGTTTGTTTAGACTTATTTACTTTAGAGAGAGAGCATGTATGAGTCGGGGTGGGAGTAAGGGCAGAGGAAGAGGGAGAAGGAGAAAGAGAGTCTCAAGCAAACTCCCTGGTGAGCATGAAGCCCAACATGGGGCTCGATGTAGGGCTCGATCTCATCACCTGAGATCATGATCTGAGCTGAAACCAAGAGTCAAGAGATTAACTGACTGAGACATGCAGGTGCCCCAGGCATGTTTTACTCTTAGGGACTAACAAGAGACTGATAAGGAATATGAAGAAGTGCACACATAACTGTAATAATAGAATTTGATGCTGGTTAATTACAGATCCCATGAGAGAACACAGGAGGGATTCCTAATACAAAGTGAAGGATCCAAGGTTTCCCAGAGGAAGTGGTTCTTCAAGTAGGTATGAAAAGGCAACTAGAAAATTCATCCACTACTGAATTCTCTATTTACCCCTATTAGACACTATTAACCACTCTAAAGGAATGATAGTTTTGTTAGATAAAAGAGGTAACTTTGACACCTTAGCTTTTTTTTTTTTTAGATTTTTTTTTAATTTATTTATTTTTTCAGCGTAACGGTATTCATTGTTTTTGCACAACACCCAGTGCTCCATGCAAAACGTGCCCTCCCTATTACCCACCACCTGTTCCCCCAACCTCCCACCCCTGACCCTTCAAAACCCTCAGGTTGTTTTTCAGAGTCCATAGTCTCTTATGGTTCGCTTCCCCTTCCAATTTTTTTTTTTATAAACATATAATGTATTATTAGCCCGAGGGGTACAGGTCTGTGAATCGCCAGGTTTACACACTTCACAGCACTCACGATAGCACATACCCTACCCAATGTCCATAACCCCCTCCCCCTCTCCCAATCCCACCTCCCCCCAGCAACCCCCAGTTTGTTTTGTGAGATTAAGAGTCATTTATGGTTTGTCTCCCTCCCAATCCCATCTTGTTTCATTTATTCTTCTCCTATCCCCCTAACCCCCCATGTTGCTTCTCCAGACACCTTAGCTTTTTCCACCCAGATCTGGTATGGCCTTTGGAACAGACATGGGGCAGCTTGGTTACCTTCAGACGCTAAGGATCTGAGTGAATGTAGGAAGAAGTATTTAAGGGTAGTGGAAGGACACCTAAGTGTATTTGTCTTTTAATAATATAAAATAAAAATATAAAAAATATAAAATGTATGGCATGCAGAGCCCATTATTACTATAATCTTACTGAAAAAACTCTGAATGATGCCTAGGACACAGTGTATTTCAGATTGAAGTAGGTAGCTTATAAAACAGGAGACGCTAAAACTAATTGTGATTATTGGAAATTCTTGCTATATGTATCCCCCCTCCAAGACACTGCCAAAGCTTTGTAAGGTGGTAGTCTCTCTTACCACAGTAAGTAATAAACTTAGTTTTGTCATATTAACAGGTTGTATTAGTCATATTTGGGGAGCAACCATATGACAAGATTTAATGGTGAAGAGTTTGACAATCATGATTTCATAAATTCATAAACAATACAGCTTGGGCTTTGACTTAGAGATAAGGATAGGACTTTTAATTTCTAAAGTCTGACTTTTTGAGTCAGTAAAATAGTGGGATTTCTTCTGGAATAGATTTTGTGAAAGTGGAAAGCAAGATATGAAACTAGACTGGACAACTTTTTGTTGTTGATGTTGTTACAGGCATAATGATTTACTGATTAAGAGGAGACTGTTGTTCAGGCAGCTGGAATGGCAACTCAGTATGTGGTTTGCTTATAAGCCTGTGAACGCTGAGAAATTTCTGCTCCTCCTAGGTAGGGATTTTATCTTTTCCTAATCATTAAAGATGTGTTTGCATTAGCATATGGAGTGAAATACAAAGGCTCTATTTTAAATAAATGAAACAATTTGTCACTGCATGTGACAAGACTTCCTCCCTGTGATAATGAATACTTGTATAGGAGAGGAAACTGCAAAGAACTGGGAATTGAAGTACAAAGAAGGGAGCTGAATCTCACTATAGTAAAGACAGAACTTTTGCTTTTAAGTGCAAATCTACCATTTACTATGTCCCCTGGTGAAATAAAGGTATCCTTCATTGTGTATTAACTATGACCTTGACAATTACAAAGGAATGTACAGTGCAAAGGAAAGTGAATTAAGCTTAACAACAAAGGATTTTCTTTTGTTTAACTACGCAAAGTAAAGGAATCATTAAGACTTTGTAAAAATGAACTTTAGCTTCTTTTCTAATTATCAAGTAAAATTTTTCATAACTATTTGCTTAACAAAGATAAGTTTCCAAACCCATATTGCACTTGAAATAGAATTCATTAAATTACATAATTTTACTGCTGAATTGTTTCTTAGATTTATGAAAAGGAAATACTTATAATTTTTTCCATACATAAGTAGTATAAAGTAGGAATAACCATATTCTGGAGAAACTGGTAAAACTAAAAAATAGCAGAACAATTGCCTTATTTTATATTGTGCAATATCTTACAAACCAACACTATATAAGATGCTGAAGTGTTCCTTATTGTTTATAAATAACTATCCTTACAAACCAACACTATATAAGATGCTGAAGTGTTCCTTATTGTTTATAAATAACTATCAATAGGATTTAAACAAGGTAAGAAATTTGCCATGAGAATTATGGATTAGGGATTAATTATGAGAATAAGACCTTATTTAATTATGGGAGAGCCTGAAGAAGAAAGGGACTAGAAGGGAGATTTGGGAGATCACTAGCCAGCCCTATTCTTTAATAGGAGGAATTATAGGAGATTCTGAGAAGCCAGTAATGTCCAGCTACAAAATGAAATGGAAACATGAGAGAAGTTAAGGAAAAAATCTGGGACAGATTATCCAAATTGCAAAACTCTTGCTTTTAAAGGTCTCCGGCTGAATATCTGACTATGGACTTCAGTTGTTATTGATCAGTAGGGTTGGCAGTGAGAAGAGCTGGATTTAGAGCAAAACAGGATGAAAACCATTTTTTTTTCTGTCTGTCAGAGCCTCTAATTCAATGACCTCCAAAGAATAATGGTAGTTGCTTTACTTCTGCTTTCCAGTTCTCAAGCAAATCCCTATTTGGCCAACTCTAATAGAACATAATAGGGCATGGAATTGTGGGAAACAGGTCATGATCTCAGGGTCCTGGGATCGAGTCCCGCATTGGGTTCTCTGCTCAGCAGAGAGCCTACTTCCTCCTCTCTCTCTGCCTGCCTCTCTGCCTACTTGTGATCTTTCTCTGTCAAATAAATAAATAAAATCTTAAAAATAAATAAATTAGCAAATTCTTTATTCATACAATTGAAAACTATTCAGATTTTAAAAGAATGAGAACTGATATGGGTATCATTCACAACATGGATAAGTCTCAAAAATATTTTGTTGAATGAAAGAAACCAATCACAAATAATAAATACATTATGAATCCATTTATAGGAAGTTCGGGGACAGGCAAAACTCACTTGTGATAGAAGTCAAAACAGTGGTTTCCTGTGGTTGCTAGAGGAACATTTATTTAAAGTCAATATTTTGTACAATTCATTCTATGTAAATTTTTCCTCAATTATTAGAAAAGTTTCAATTTTAAAACTGCAATATTAAATAAAAAATTTTAAAAATGTAATAAGCCTATGAAATTGTTCATTTACTTATAATAAAATAAATTCTATAAAAACAAATTATCTACTGAATAAATAGGTATTTATAAAACAATAATATTAAATACTGATGAAAATATCATGCTTTCCTAGTGGGACATTAAAATTCACATACTGTTTTCTAAAAAAGATGTTTCTGATCTGGTAATCAGATTGGAACTTCTACAAGTAGTAAAATATATAGGCAAATTGTGGTATTCATGTATACCCATGGTGGTTTTTTTTTATAACACTAAATGATAAGCAAGTGAAATTTCCCAAAATAAAATAATTACATTAGTTAAGTTAAAAAAAAAAAAAGGTAAAACCATTTGTAAAGTCATTAAAAATTGGTTTTAATTAAAAATAAATTTTATTTTTATGAAAAGTACTCTTAATACAATGTAAAAAGAAAAAATAAACCTAGAGATTGGGGTACCTGGGTGGCTCAGTGGGTTAAGCCTCTACCTTCAGCTCAGGTCATGATCTCATGGTCCTGGAATGGAGCCTCGCATCTGGCTCTCTGCTCGGCAGGAGCCTGCTTCCCCCTCTCTCTCTGCCTGCCTCTCTGCCTGCTTGTGCTTTCTCTCTTTATAAAATAAATAAATAAAATCTTAAAAAAACAAACCTCAGGTGCCTGGGTGGCTCAGTGGGTTAAGGCCAAGTATTTTCTTTCAGTCTATGGCTTGTCTTGTCATTCTTTTGCCATTCTCAATTATTTATTTCATACATTGTGCCTTTGGTATTGTATCTGAAAAGGTCACCACCATACCCAGGGTCATTTAGCTTTTTTACCATATAATTTTCTAGGAGTTTATTAGTTTTACATTTCACATTTAGGTCTGTGGTCCATTTTTTACTTAAATTTTGTGAAAGTGGGGCACATGGGTGGCTCAGTGAGTTAAAGCCTCTACCTTTGGCTTGGTCATGATCCCAGAGTCCTGGGATCAAGCCCCACATCGGACCCTCTGCTCAGCGGGGAACCTGCTTCCTCTTCTCTCTCTGTCTGCCTCTTGGCCTACATGTGATCTCTGTCAAATAAATAAAATCTTTAAAAAAAATTTTTGTGAAAGGTATAAGGTCTCTGTCTAGATTGTTTTTTGCATGTGGATGTCCACTTGTTTCAACACCATTTTCTGAAAAGACTGTCTTTTCTACATCATACTGCCTTTGCTCCTTTGTCAAAGATCAATTGGCTATATTTATGCAGGTCTATTTCTGGGCTTTTTATTCTGTTCCATTGATCTATTTATCTAGCTCATGTTTTAATTGGAATGCTTTTCTTTTTATTATTGATTTATAAGAACTTTATTTATTTATGAGTCAAGTCTTTCATCAGATGTATTTCACGACTATGTTCTCCTAATGTACGTTGTTTCTTTTTTTGTTTCAGCGAGCTCAAATTTAATTTTGTTAAGTTCTAATGAACTAACTTTATTTTATATTTAATAGTGAATGCTGTGTCCAGCAATGTGGTGATTAATTTCTATATTAATTTTTACTGAAACCAGAAGCCACACACTATAAGATTTCAACTTTTGAAGTTATTCAGAATTGTTTTATGGCATACTACAACATGTGCCTCAATTAACATTCTATATGCACTTGAACAAAATGAGTATTTTGGAGTTGTTTGGTGAGGTGTTCTACAATTATTTATGAGACCAAAGTGGTAGTAGTTTTGTTTCAAATTTCTGCATCCTTACTGATTTTATTTACTATGTATTCTATCAGTTACTAAACAAGAGTGTGAAAATATCCAGATAAGACAGTGGATTTGTCTGTTCCTCTCTTTAGTTCTATCAGTGCTTCTTTGATGTATTTTGAGACTTTGCTTTGGAGGTATGCATATTTATGATTGTTATGTCTTTTCTCTTTTATTTTTACCTTTTTCTTTATGAAATGCCTTCCATTATCTCTAATTATCCTTCCTTTTCAGAAATCCACTTTGTTTTTGTTCAAATAGGCATTCCAGCTTACTCTTTGGATTATGTATATTTAAGCATCATATTACTTGCAACCTAAGAGTTTATTTTTTTTATTTTTTTAAGGATTTTATTTATTTTGAGAGAGAGACAGTATGAGTATGAGGGGCAGTGGAAGATGGAGAGAAAGAATCAAGCTGACTCCATGCTGAGCCTGGAGTCTGATGTGGAGCCCGATCCCAGGATCCTGAGATTATGACCTGAGCTGAAATCAAGTTGGACGCTTACCTACTATGCCACCCAGGCACCACAAGACTTTATCTTTAAACAAAATCAGCCAAACCAACAAAAAGCTCATTCATACAGAGAACAGATTGGTGGTTACCAGAGGTGGTTAGTGGAAGGTAAGAGAAATGGGCATAGGAGGTCAAAAGGTACAGACTTCCATTTATGAAATAAAAAAAGTTGTGGGGATGTAATGAACAGCATGGCAACTATAGTTAATAATACTCTATTGCATTTGAAAGTTGGCTAAGAAAGTAAATCTTCACATCACAAGAAAACAAATTCTACAACTATGCATGGCAAAATATGTTAACCAGACTTACTATGATCATTTTGCAAAATATGAAATATAGAATCATTATGTTGTATAACTGAAATGCATGTAGTGTATGTCAATTATACCTCAATGTTTAAAGTGACAGAAACTGATACTGTAATTATCACTAATATCTAGCTCTTTCTACCTACCTATTTACTTATCAACCTGTCTACTTAACTGCCTTCACTTCCCTATATCACCCAGACACGTATGTGTATAAGACATAGACTGCCTTATTCTCCACTTAGCTCTTCAATTTTAATAAGAAACAATCATTTTAAGTAGATTGTTTCATAATAATTCTGTTTAAGGTTTTTCTTCCTCAGATTTTTTCTTTATTAAGGAAATATTTAATAGTAAAGTAAAAATGCTTAACAAAGGCTTATCTAAAATAATATATCACTGAAAAATATTAATCATGTGCAAGAATAAAAATGAAAAAGTACTGGTCTTGAAACTGAAAATCAAGAAAACATGACAACGATCATCAGGCTTGCATAACCCTGACAATGAAATAGAAAGCTGAATAAATTAATACCTTCAAATGTCAGAAAAAAATATTAACATAATTGCCTTTTAGACTGGAAGTTAAAATGGGAATAATCCCTTTTAGATCTAAGGCTATCAACAGGAAGTATATGAATCTGGGCTACTTCTCTTCACATAGTTCTGCACACTTTTTAAAAAAATCTTAATTCTGTGAAAGTGAGCCTTGCCTTAGAGGCTTTAGTGTGCAAATTCAGCAGCTCCAGTAATGAGATTGTTTCTTTGGCTGATTCCTGTTAAAGTGTTCCCTGGGTATCATTTCAGTTAGGGCAAGTTCAATGAACCAGTGTGTCTTTCGTAACTTGTTGTGGTAAAATGAAACTGATTAACTCAGTGAGCTTTAAAAATGTCTAATACAGCTGGCTGAATAGTTTTGTCTATTATCTATTAGTGTTTGCTACACAGCTTTGTTTCTCTAAATATCTTGTTAGGTTTTTGTTGGCATTGAGAGGAAAATCCATACATTTAACTCTGTTTTTGTAAATGTTTAATTTAATAACAAACAATACTTATATATATAATTAGCCTTATGTAACCAAACTGAAGAAATATTTTCACTATATTTCATATATATAACATATACTTTGAGTTTATTTTATTTATTTTATTTTTAAAGGTATCAATGATCTAAATACATAGACTTAAAGCTGAACTGTAAGGAAACACTTTTTACTATAGCCAGCTGCTGTATTTCTGAACATATTTAAGTTCATATGATGGTTGATTCAGTGGAAGGAGAGTCAAAGGAGGTCTTCATGTTTGTTAGTCAGAAACCCACAGCACTGAAGCCAAAATAGGAAGAACTAAACTAAACTACTTGATGACCTGATGCTTCTGAACTTTGAGTACAGAAAGTAAAGCTACAGTATATCCCAGCTTTCCTTGTTTGTTGATTTATGTGAAATCTTTAACAGCCTCAGTTTCTCTGAATTGATCAAAGTTTTGGCATAAAGCAAAGGAGTAGATTGAAAAAGTATTCCGGATAATAATATATGACAAACTACAGAAGAGAAGATTTTTTTAATTGGAAGAGGAAGATGGGAAAGTGAAGTAGTGCTATACAATGTTATAAAATTATAAAAATTAAAAAAGGCAGAGCAGTGTTCATGTCTAAGAATACTTAGATAAGTATTAATTCTGGTTCTTTTCATAATTTTATCATGAAAGTCAATGAGCAATTTTTTTAAAGATGATCTTCAAGATTTAGTAAAGCCATGGCAAATGATGTGTTTTAATCTCCAAGTTTTATTTTTAGGAAACTGGAGTTGATGGTATTTTCTTTAACTGACACACAAACTATAGAATTTAATTCTTCTGATTCACCAACCTCTGTTAGTCATAGTATAAGAAAAATCAAGTACGTATATATGATTATTACCTATCATAAATACCAGTTTTTATTTGGTTATAACAGAGGCATATATAATTAACATCATGAGTGAAAATCTGAGTATCTAATAACATATTGAAGACAAGAGGAACACTACATATAAAAATTAATTTTCTATTAAAGCTTTTAAGATTTTTCCACATAATATAAAAATTTTAAAAAGCTAGCAATAAAGTAGAAAATAAAATTTCAGAACTAAATGAGAATGTCCTAGATCAAATAAGTTAAAATATGTATATCTAATCATCTACCTAAACAGTTAACTAAAACAATATATGTAGGGAGAAATATAAAATTTTGTAAGGACAGCTTCAAATGAGGGCACAGAGGGAAGCTAATATTCCAAAGCAAAAAATGGAAGCATTAAGCCAGCAATTCCCATTGGGATGATGTTGGCTAGAGTACATTAAATAAGACAATAAAGTTAAAGAAGCTCTGGTAAAGTTCCAGACAAGGATAAATGTGTTTATCAGTGGTCAGCAATGAACTTTGATGGGTCTGGAATGAGCTGAGAAATCATGTATAAAACATTAGGATCAACAATGCAGTATACTAGATTTTGGTGTTCTTTCACTGTTATATTGCGACGTTCCTTGAATATGCTGAACAAATCTATTAATCATTGCTGCTGAGATGGCCATTCTACTAGATATGCAGAAAGCTGAGTGATTTCTTCCTTTATTCCATGAAAATAGAATTATTATCAGTAAACAAACCAATTTTTGAAATTTCCCTTTAATATATGGTAGAGACTTATTGAAATATAAACTTAGCAGAGCTTTTGCATTATTCTTAATAGATAAAAAAATGTCAACTCAAATAAATTTACTAGGCATCTACTCTGAGTATTTCTCATATGGTATAAATGGGTATGAAAGCGCTTTGTAAGATGCAAAGTTTTATTCAAATTTTAGTCATGAATTTAATAAAACTTCAATGGCCACCAACCACTGGGCATGGGGCAGTGCATTTAAACAGAAGTAAAAAGGGGCGCCTGGGTGGCTCAGTGGATTAAGCTGCTGCCTTCGGCTCAGGTCATGATCTCAGCATCCTCGGATCGAGCCCCGCATCAGGCTCTCTGCTCCGCAGGGAGCCTGCTTCCTCCTCTCTCTCTGCCTGCCTGTCTACTTGTGATCTTTCTCTCTGTCAAATAAATAAATAAAATCTTAAAAAATAAAAAAATAAACAGAAGTAAATATAGAATGGTCTGTACTGTCAAAAACCTAAATGAAGAATTAGAAACATACAACCAAGTCAGCAACTGAGATCTTGTAAAAAGTGTTGTGAGGAAAGTGTGCAAAGTGTTCTCTGGGTATGCAAATTGTCTACATTGGGCTTGGGGTGAGGGAAATTTTCTTTGGAGAGAAGGGGGAGCATGTGTATCAATATCCAAATTTCAGTCCTTAATTTTTTCATGTTGTAGTGATATTTACATAATGATGACTATATGACCCTGTTGCTTCAATTATATTGAAGCATTTTATCCTTTTAAAGGGAAGAAGTCTCATGGACTCATTAAAATGCTCCATGGCATGAGGTGGCACTTGCAGCTGGACTGTGTATGAACTGAGAGAGTCAGCAACTGCGGGAAACATCTGTGCTGCCTTATCTGGGGCCCCTTCAGATTTCAACTTCATTTATAACTTAGATTTTGCAGTTTTGCCTACTACAACCAGAATTCAACTCACCCCTCCCTACCAAACACACATTACTTAAGGACTAAATATCCCTTCAAAGGAAACCTTGTAACTAACATGACTTTACTTCAGTTAGCCTACATGAATCATAGACAAGGATGTCCTAACAAAAATATTAACACCTCACTTTATCCTCAGGAATCTCTTGGTTTAGTCAAAAATGTTTTATGGTCACTCTAGATAAAATTGCCTTGAATTCTTGCCCAACACTTAGGCTCCAGGATTCTGGAAAAAAAAACATCATCATAAGCTCCTGTTTTTGCTCTGCTGGGCTTGTCAATTCCCAGGACCACTTCTTTGTTTCAAGGTTTGACACTAGTATTTTGTTTTTTTCCAATTTAATGCCAATGACCCAATCTCCACAATACTCATAAATAATATAAAATACGCTAACAGCATTTGGTTTTGCCTTAGGATAACAAGCCAGTCAATTGTTTACAAGTAGTAAAGATGGATTTTACAATGATGATATGGTTTAATCCTCCAGTTATATGAATTAAAAATGACACAACATTATCCTTTAGGCTGTTACATAGAATTTAGTATCATGCCTGAAAAGGGTGTGATTGCAGTCTTTTCCTCATCACACTATCATAAACTACATTTTAGTACCATATTTTTATGTGCATAACTGCAAGAGAGAAATAAGGTACTAAAAGATAAGATTGAGAGTTACTAAGATGAACAAAAAGGAGAAACCACCATGCAGATTTTATATATATATATATATGTATATGTATATATGTATATATATTCATCAAAAATATGAATATACACATATTGCATAATCAGCATATATTATAAAAACAGTATCTCAATTTATTCATGTGCTTTATGGTTCTTAGTATTTTACTGTACTTTTGCATTTTTCCTCCCCAAAAATCTAAATAGTGGATGACACTATTATCCTCATTCTTAATACAGGGAAACTAAAAAAGAGAACAAATGATTTGTCCAAGATTACACAAGTTATAAGTAAGGTGTAGAACAGATCATTTGACTTTCAGAACCTACATTCTTAATTATCATGCAACTATATTACATAATTTTTAAAGTAAATGTAGTATGGTAAAGAAACCTGGACAACCCAATGACTTTATAAAACAGATTAAAAACAAAAACAAAAACTGAACACATTTGTGTATCTAGTACCCAAAATAAAAACAAGCATTATCTACACCTGAGAAATCCTGCTTATACCCAACCTTGGTTATATCCACCCCTTCTCCAATATGATATTAGATTCATTTTGACAGTTTTGAACTTTATATAAATGGCATTATATCAAATGGAACATGTTTCTTTTACTTAGCATTATGAAATTTATCCATTTTGTGTATAATAATTTTTTTAAAGATTTATTTATTTTAGAGAGAGAGGGTGAGAGAGTGAGTAGAGGTGGTAGGAGCCAAGGGAGAAGGAGAGAGAATCTCCAACACACTCCACACTGAGCATGAAGCCCGACATCGGGCATAGTCTCAGGATCCTGAGATCAAGATCCTGAGATCACGACCCAAGCCAAAACCAAGAGTTAGACACTTAACCAACTGTGCCACTCAGGCACCCCTGATTTAATTCTTATCACTAGGGAGTAGATTATCGAATGATTGTACCATAAACATTTGCATTGTTTGCAGTCTGGGGTTATTACAAAAAGGTGCTGATCTAAACATTCTTTATATGGTTTTTGGTATGCATATATTTGTATTTCTGCCATATCCTTCCCCATCTTAGGTATTTTTCCTTTTCCCCCATTTCCGTCAACTGATAATTGTATATTATTTGTAGTTTTATTTTTCATTTCCCTGATGACTAGTTGAGTTGAGCATGTTGCCATATTTTTTGGCTATTTGTATATCTCCTTTTATGAAATGTCTAGATTAGGTTTTATGACTTTTAATTGTTTGAAGGCATTCTTTATACATTATAGATACGAGTCCTTTGGGACCACCACTTTAAGTCATGCCTACTATTTCTAGCCTGTTCTTCCCAATGATTTGCTTACAATTTCAAAATTGCCTAGCCAGACTAATCACAAAAGTCAATTTCTTAGAATAAATATATAAATACATACTTCTTACTGGTTCTTTTTCTCTGGATGAAACTTGACATATATAATATTTTTTATCAGATTATGGAATTTCCCATCTTGTTTTAGTTTGCTGAAAGTTTTTTTTTTTTTTAATCATGAATGGGTGTTGATGTTTCTCAAATGTTTTTCTGCATGTGTTGATATAATTATATGGCTTTATTCTACTAAGCTGCTAATGTGATTAATTATGCTGATTGATTTCTGATGTTAATTGAAACTTGCATTACCGAAGTAAACCCCACTTGATCACTGATGAGTTATTCTTTTTTTTTTTTTTTTTGTATGTTTGGAGTTGATTTCCAACATCTTGTTTAAAATTTTCTTGCCACTGTTCATGAGAAATATTGGTTGGTGATTTTCCTTTCTTATTAATGCCCTTATTAGGCTTTATTAAAAATTATGCAGCCTCATAAATAAGTTGAAAATATACCCTCTATTTTTTGTTCTGTGTAAGAGTATAATTCATATCATTTCTTTTTAATATGTGGAAGAATTCACCAATACAATCTTCTGGGCCTGAGTATTTTTGTAATTCTTCTGGGCCAGTATAATCATCTCAGCCTATATGTTCTACATTTCTTTTTTTTTTTTTTTAATTTTTTTTTCTTTTTTTTACAGATTGAGAGAGAGAGAGAGAGAGAGAGATTACAAGTAGGCAGAGCAGCAGCCAGAGAGGGGAGGAAGCAGGCTCCCTGCCAAGCAGAGAGCCCGATACGGGGCTCGATCCCAGGACCCTGAGATCATGACCTGAGCTGAAGGCAGAGGCTTAACCCACTGAGCCACCCAGATGCCCCTGTTCTACATTTCTTTAAGGGGAAAAATACATTCATATTTGTTTTTATTCTGTCAGTTATAAGCTGTATTTTTCAAAGAATTTTGTCCATTTTCTTCAAACTGTCAAGTTTATTGCCAATTTTTTTTTTTTGCATTTTAGATATATTATCTTACTGGTATTCTAATTTTTTAATTGCCACCATTCACTATATATATAAAATATATTTTTAAAACTTTATTTTTTAAGGGTAGTTTTAAGTACACAGAAAACTGAAGGAAAAGTACAGAGCTTTCCCACATACCTTCTGTTCTGACACATGCATTGCTTTCCCCATTATCAATATCTCCCTCCCACCCCATTGATACATTGGTTACATTTGATGAACCTACCTTGACACATCATAATCACCTGAAGCCCATAGTTTACCTTATGATTCACCCTTGGTTTGGAATATTATGTTGGGTTGAACAAATGTCTAATGATATATATCCATCATTATACAGAATATTTTCACTGTCCTAATAACGTCCATTCTCCACCTATTCATCCTTCCTACTCATCAACCCCTGGCAATGACTGATCTATTTGCTGGCTCCATAGTATTGCTTTTTCCTGAATCTCATAAAGTTGGAATCAAATTTTTCAGATTGGCTTCTTTTGCTTTAAGTTTTCTCCATGTCTTCATGATATGATAGCTCATTTTTTAATTGCTGAATGATATTTTATTGTCTGGATGTAATATCATTTCTTTTTCCACTCATCTAGTGAAGAACATCTTTGTTGCTTCAAGTTTTGGCAATTATGAATAAAGCTGCTATAAACACCCACATGTAGATCTTTTTATGGAACACAGTTTCCAATTGGGTAAATACCAAAGTGTGCAATTACTGAATTATTGGGTAGGAGTATGTTTAGTTTTGTAAGAAACCACAAAACTATTCCAAAGTGGGTGTACCATTTTGCATTCCCACCCATAAGGCATCAGAGTTTCTGTAGTTCTACATCTTCACCAGCATTGGTTGTCAATGTTTGAGATTTTGGCCATTTTAATAGGTGTGTAGTGGAATCTCATTGTTTTAATTCACATTTTCCTGTTGACATTTGATGTGAAGCATGTTTTCATATGCTTATGTGCCATCTATATATCTTCTTTGTGAGGCGTCAATTAAGATATGTGGGCCGTTATTTAACTGGATTGTTTTTTTGGTCCTGAATTTTAAGAGTTGTTTGTATGTTTTGGCTAGTGGTCCTTTATCAGATGGGTCTTCTGCAAATATTTTTTTTTTCCTGTTTGTGACTTGTCTTCTTATTCTCTTGATTTTGTCTTTCACAGAGCAGGAGTTTTAAATTTTAGTGAAGTCTAGTTTATCAGTAATTCCTGTTGTGCATTGTACCTTTGGTATCATCTCTAAAAAGCCATCACCATACCCATGGTCATCTAGGCTTTCTCTTGTATTGTCATCTAGAGTTTTATAATTTTGTGTTTTATATTTATATCTGCGATCAATTTTGAGTCAACACTTGTGAAGGGTGTAAGGTCTCCATTTAGAATAACTTTTTGCAGGTGGATGTCCAGTTGTTCCAGTACCATCTGTTGAAAAGACTAGCTTTTCTCCACTGTACTACATTTGCTCCTTTGTCAAAGATGAGTTGATTATATTTATGTGGATTTATTTCTAGACTATCTATTCTTTTGCTCTCTTTGTCTACTCTTTTCCAATATCACAGTCTTGATTACTGTACCTCTATAGTAGGTCTTAGAGTCAGGTAATGTAAGTCCTCCAACTTTTTTCTCTTTCAGTATTTTTTTGGCTATTTTGATTCTTTTGCTTCTCCATGTAAATTTTAAAATCAGTTTGCCAATGTCAGATTGTCGTCATGTCACTGTTGGAGTCTTCTGAACCATGAACATGGAATAGCTCTCCATTTACTTAGTTCTTTGATTTTGCTCATCTGAGTTTTATAATTTTCCTTATATTGCTCTTACACACATTTTTTTTAGATTGATATCTAAATTTCATTTTAGGGAATGGTAATGTAACTGATATGGTATTTTTAATTTCAAATAAAGAGACTAAGAATCTATACGCAGAAAACTATAAAGTACTCATGAAAGAATTGAGGAAGACACAAAGAAATGGAAAAATGTTCCACGCTCCTGGGTTGGAAGAATAAATATTGTGAAAATGTCTATGCTACCTAAAGCAATCTACACATTTAATGCAATCCCTATCAAAATACCATCCATTTTTTTCAAAGAAATGGAACAAATAATCCTAAAATTTATATGGAACTAGAAAAGACCTCGAATAGCCAAAGGAATATTGAAAAAGAAAGCCAAAGTGGGTGGCATCACAATTCCAGACTTCAAGCTCTATTACAAAGCTGTCATCATCAAGACAGCATGGTACTGGCACAAAAACAGACACATAGATCAATGGAACAGAATAGAGAGCCCAGAAATCGACCCTCAACTCTATGGTCAACTAATCTTCGACAAAGCAGGAAAGAATGTCCAATGGAAAAAAGACAGCCTCTTCAATAAACGGTGCTGGGAAAATTGGACAGCCACATGCAGAAAAATGAAATTGGACCACTTCCTTACACCACACATGAAAATAGACTCTAAATGGATGAAGGACCTCAATGTGAGAAAGGAATCCATCAAAATTCTTGAGGAGAACGCAGGCAACAACCTCTTCGACCTCAGCCATAGCAACATCTTCCTAGGAACAACAGCAAAGGCAAGGGAAACAAGGGCAAAAATGAACTATTGGGATTTCATCAAGATCAAAAGCTTTTGCACAGCAAAGGAAACAGTTAACAAAACCAAAGACAACTGACAGAATGGGAGAAGATATTTGCAAACGACATATCAGATAAAGGGCTAGTATCCAAAATCTATAAGGAACTTAGCAAACTCAACACCCAAAGAACAAACAATCCAATCAAGAAATGGGCAGAGACAAAAAAAAAAAAAAAAAAAAAAAAAAAAAAAAAAAAGAAATGGGCAGAGGACATGAACAGACATTTCTGCAAAGAAGACATCCAGATGGCCAACAGACACATGAAAAAGTGCTCCACGTCACTCGGCATCAGGGAAATACAAATCAAAACCACAATGAGATATCACCTCACACCAGTCAGAATGGCTAAAATTAACAAGTCAGGAAATGACAGATGCTGGCGAGGATGCGGAGAAAGGGGAACCCTCCTCCACTGTTGGTGGGAATGCAAGCTGGTGCAACCACTCTGGAAAACAGCATGGAGGTTCCTCAAAATGTTGAAAATAGAGCTACCCTATGACCCAGCAATTGCACTACTGGGTATTTACCCTAAAGATCCATTGTTCATTTCTGATATATAGGGAAACAATTTGCTTTTGGATATTAACCTTATATCCTGCTATCTTGTTTATTAGTTCTAGAAGGTTCTTTTGTTGATTCTTTCAGATGTTCTACTTAAAGGATTACACCTTGCAAAGAGAGATGGGTTTTATTTCTTCCCAATCTAAATGTCTTGTCTTCCTTTTCTTATTATTCCTTTTTCTTACTTCTAGTATTCCTTTTCTTATTACATTAGCTAGAACTGCCAGTGTTGAAAAAAGAGGGAATACCTTTGCCTTGCATTTAATCTCAGTGGAATAGTTTCAAGCTTATCAGCATTATACATGATGTTAGCTATAGGGTTTTGATGGTAGCTATAGGGTTAGCTATAGGGTTTTGATTAACTTGAAAGAGGCTTTCCATTTTTATTAAGCTCACAAAAGAAACAACTTTTATCTCTTGATTCTCTTCATTTTGTATTTGAATTTGGTTTTATCTTTATATTTGGTTTTAATTATCTTTATTATTCCCTCTTTTCTGTTTTCTTTGGTTGAAGCTTGATTTTTACTATCTTTTTTTTAAGATTTTATTTATTTATTTGACAGAGATCACATGTAGGCAGAGAGGCAGTCAGAGAGAGAAAAGGAAGCAGGCTCCCTGATGAGCAGAGAGCCTGATGCGGGGCTCAATCCCAGGACCCTGGGATCATGACCTGAGCTGAAGGCAGAGGTTTTAACCCACTGAGCCACCCAGGCACCCTGATTTTTACTATCTTAATTTTGAAATTTATCTTTGATTTTCATCCTTTTTAAAATGTATATATTTAAAGTAATAAATTTCCCTTTGAGCACTGCTTCAGCAGCTTACCTACCAATGAAGTAATATTCTTGTGTCATGAAAGTTAATTCCAGCAAATGTGGAATTGGCCTGAGTTGGTTTTTTGAAGTAATAGATATACTTAAATGGCACTGACCTCTGATCAAGGCATGAAATATGTTGATTAATAGTGTTTTCTGTCCGAAGTGAGTTTGGGGATGCTTTGTACCAGGTTGATAGCAATGTTCATTTGGAACAATGAGATTGATTTTTTCACCTGTTCTTGGTTAAGAATCTCAGAAGGCTTTGCCACTGAAGATGTTTATGTAGCAAGAAAAGGCCTACATGACCTGAAGGATATGAGAAGCTATGACCAAGACGCATTTTGCACTCCTTGGTTCAGTGTGTCCCATGTGCATGTCAGTGATTCCAAATCTGTGAGAGCTGGAGCTCAGTTAGGACCCTAACTGCGGTCCAATGTTTTTAAAATCTTAACTTGCCTCAGCTGCAAAGAGAAAACAATGGGAATGCTGACATTTGTCCTGTGACCTACACAGGATGAAAGGGCACAAGACCCCTAATGTGACAGTATCTGCTGGAATTAGACTGTAAGTGGAGCAGGGATGCAATAAGGAAAGAAAAAAATACTAGCCTAATAGGAACATGTTTGCACACTTGGGTGGGTCCCTCCTCACTATAAGAATCTGTGCTGTGAATACTGTTATGCTGAAAAAATAAATAAATTAATTAAAAAAAAAAAAGAATCTGTGCTGTGTTTACCAAATCATGTAAGTAGCAATCCTGTAAGAGGCTGTTGATGCTCTGGGAGAAAGAGCAGAATGGAAAAGCAAAAAACAAAACCTGGAGTTCTTAAATGTTGTATTGGTTTTTATTTTTCATATGGGAGGGAGATGCTGTGAATCATAAAGTCGTGCAGGGGAGTGGGTTTGCAGCGAAAAAAAAAAGTAGTTAATGGCAGGTAACCCAGTTGCTTCTTTGAATACTTCTTCAGCTCCTTTCTGGGTTCAGGCAGCAGTGATGAAGCCATCTGTAAGTGGCACTTGCAGAGGTGGAGGGGATGTGAAAGAAGCCAGAAAAGCAGGGTGCCTCAAGATAATCTCCAGGAAAATTGGAGATTATGCCACATAATGATCCACAATTTAATTCTATTAATTTGTCTATTTTAGATATTTCATGTAAGTAGAATCACACAGTATTTATCTTTTGGTGACTAGCTTATTTCACTTAGCATAATGTCCTCAAGTTCATTCATGTTGTTGCGTATTGCAAAAATTTCCTTTTTTATGGCTAAATAATATTCCATGGTGTGTGTGTGTGTGTGTGTGTGTGTGTGTGTGTGTGTGTGTGTATGCACATGTGTCACATTGTCTTTATCCATTTATCAACTGAAGGACACTTAGGTTGTTACCATATCTTGGCTATTGTGGATAATGCTGCAATAAACATAGGAGTGCAGATACCTCTTTGAAATACACATTTAATTTCTTTTGGATATACACCCAGAAGAGAGATTGACAAATCATTTGGTACTTCTATTTTGCATTTTTTAGGAAACTCAATATTGTTTTCTATAGCGGCTATACCAAAATTTTATCATTATTAAAAACTACTAGATACTAAGCTATGTATTATTCTGTCAATATCTAACATAAGAAAGTAGATATTTAATGTAATGAAGTATATGATCTCATTGTTCTTGGTCTGGATACATTGCAGAAAATAGCATCAAGAATTTTTATGTAAATTCCAGAGCTTTACTCTTAATTTTTATACTTAAATTCTTAAATGCCATCTAGAAGCAAATAGCTTCTGATAGGGTAAGCTAAAGGACTCAGCACTTTATATAATTCGGTATTTGTTTTCCTCCTGCCAAGAGAAATTCAACCAATCACTGAATGAATTTTATGATATAATTCAGATACAATCTAAAAATAGTTCTTATACTTTATTTGTCATTCCTCTTATACTTTATTTGTCATTCCTATGGAGACTTTGTGATTCTCAGAAGCAATTCATTTACAGTTCACAGATGCCTAATATTGCTTGATGCTGTGGAAGCACACATGCCCATCTTGCTAAATACAAAAATCTTACAACTAAATATCATATGTGACAATTTTGTGTTGGTTTCCCATCATGGGTGTCATATATAGCTCAGTTTGAAAACCAAATCTTTCAATTTTGAGAGAGAACAAAAAAAAGTCAAGTTGTCATGAAACCACTCCATGTTATTCTACCCTACATAGATGCGACCCTATCTTAACGTCAGTTGTAACAACCACTAATCTAATGTACAACTAAATTATCACCAGCTTCTCAAAAGGAAAATAAATCCTCTTTTTTTTGAAGAGCTATGCAGTATTTGAAAACAGAATTTGAAAGATAAAGAAAATAAAAGAATAAAAGATCATCTAGAAACACCTAACAAGGCAATAAAAAAAGAACACGAGCACGGTTTATTTGAAGAATATCAGAAGCTCATCTAGACACTGATCAAAAGCCAGATAAGCATATGCTAAATCCCTTGCTCCAAGGTAGAAAAGCTGATTTAATTTTAAAGACTCACGTCAAGCATTAATAATGGTAAAAAGTGATGAGTTGCAACATTTGAAACAAAAAGAAGAATGGAGGAAAGAACATTTTCTTTTTAAAAGTTTCTATATTTTCAGAGGTGAAGTAAGTGGGGAAAAATATAAAAAATATAGAAAAGAAAACTTGAAATCTTAGATTCCACAGTATTCCTACAACTCAAAAAAAATAAGAATTTGGAGGCTGGATTGACTTCAGATATACTTTAATTCAAATCCTTACTGTATCGATAAAGTCAACAAATCTTCAAGAGAAAAAAAATCCCTCCCTGAGGCCCTAGAACCAAAAAGTTACAAAATTGAGACTAGAATCCAGATTGACCTGGAGTACATTGTCATTCTTGTCATATTTTTCAACTTGGAAAATGTATAGTCATCCTTTTTGAGTTATATTGGGCATCTTCTCCTATTTGACAATTAGATAGTCTACTCTTTTTGACACCACCATCACCAGAATCATACTTTGGCTAATGGCTTCTGATATTGCTTGGTCCTGGGTTCTTTGGATGCCTATCATTTTCAAAAGACTGTGAACCTCTTGAGGTCAAGACTTGGTTTTATTTATCTTTGATTTTACTGGAATCCATCACCTTTTGTAACACATAGCACGTGAGCAAGATGTTTGTTAAATTGCTCTACCTGTAATTATTTACACGAATTTCTATTGAATTTCATATATCAAACCCGGCTGGATTTGGGCAATCCATCTGCTCTTTGGGTCTTGACAGCTTCTTGGAGACCTGCTGTTTACTGTCCATCCCTTATCTCCTGTCACTGCTGGTGCTCAGCCACCCTTCAAGTAAGGGCTGGGCATCTGCTGTAAGTCTAACCATACTGAACTCAGAGAAGATCATGGCCTCTTTCACTACTTCTGGGTTATGATGAGTTGTCCCAATGTGGGGCATAAATCTGGCTTCTACAGTAGGTGCCTAAAGGTACCAGGTAACATAAGTTACAAATGCAGTTAGGGGAAAAAGATGAATGCCACTTGGGATGAAATATGGAAGTGAGAATGAACTAACATATATTTCTTTTCCTTCCTCTCCTTAATGGACTGTTCTTTAGCCTGCTGATTCCACGTTGATTTGTCTGGAAGAAGAAGCTGCATTTTCATGTGAAGCTCAACCGGTTTGGGAACACATCACCTTGTATTTACTTTCCATTCTTCCCTACCTCATTTCCCCTTTTCCCCTCAATCTTGCCGCCCTTGGATTATACTGCCTACTAGTAGTTAATGAAGAGGTTAGTGACAAGTTACGTTTCAATGTGACTTTTGTAACTTCCTTCATGAGATGTAAGTTGGTTTTTTAGACTTGAGGTTCTCTTAAAATGGGGATAAATCTACCCTTAAGTTTCATATGTTCTGTGTAGACCTCATTTTATCTTTTAAAAAGTGAGTACAAATATGTGGTCATAATTCATAATCCAGTTATGAAATATATCTCAGATATCTCTCCATAAATATAAAGAATGGTTTATTAGACTGCAGTTTTAACCATCTTGAAAATTTTTATACATTGCTTGGAGGATGAAAACAAATGATTATTGAAATAAATTGTCTTATGCAATCATACAGTTTTTTAAAAAAACAAATACCCTCTTGGGGCACCTGGCTGGCTCAGTCAAAAGAGCATGGACTCAGGGTCATGAGTTCAAGCACCGCATTGGATATAGATATTACTTAATAAAATAAACAATAAAAAAATCTTTAAAAACAAAACAAGACAAATACCCTCTCAGTTTATAACTTATTTATATTAGGGTCTCATAAAATAACCACTGGCTGTGCATAGGGAGGTTGAATTAGGAGTATCTTATTATATCATGTACTGTATCTATCACCTCCCAGTGTTTGACACTTCCTTCCTTATCCCCTTGACTTACACACCTTTACTTTCTTTTTTTTTGTTTTGTTTTTTAAAATTTATTTATTTTTAATTTATTTCTTTTCAGCGTAACAGTACTCATTGTTTTTGCATCACACCCAGTGCTCCATGCAATATGTGCTCTCCCTATTACCCACTACCTTGTTCCCCCAACCTCCCACCCCCCGCCCCTTCAAAACCCTCAGGTTGTTTTTCAGAGTCCATAGTCTCTCATGGTTCATCTCCCCTTCCACTTTCCCTCAACTCCCTTCTCCTCTCCATCTCCCTATGTCCTCCATGTTCTTTGTTATGCTCCACAAATAAGTGAAACCATATGATATTTGACTCTCTCTGCTTGACTTATTTCACTCAGCATAATCTCTTCCAATCCCGTCCATGTTGCTACAAAAGTTGGGTATTCATCCTTTCTGATGGAGGCATAATACTCCATTGTGTATATGTACCACATCTTCCTTATCCATTCGTCCATTGAAGGGCATCTTGGTTCTTTCCACAGTTGGTGACCGTGGCCATTGCTGCTATAAACATTGGGGTACAGATGGCTCTTCTTTTCACTACATCTGTATCTTTGGGGTAAATACCCAGCAGTGCAATTGCAGGGTCATAGGGAAGCTCTATTCTTAATTTCTTCAGGAATCTCCACACTGTTCTCCAAAGTGGCTGCACCAACTTGCATTCCCACCAACAGGGTAAGAAGGTTCCTCTTTCTCCACATCCTCTCCAACACACGTTGTTTCCTGTCTTGCTAATATTGGCCATTCTAACTGGTGTAAGGTGATATCTCAATGTGGTTTTAATTTGAATCTCCCTGATGGCTAGTGATGATGAACATTTTTTCATGTGTCTGATAGCCATTTGTATGTCTTCTTTGGAGAAGTGTCTGCTCATATCTTCTGCCCATTTTTTGGATATGATTATCTGTTTTGTGTGTGTTGAGTTTGAGGAGTTCTTTGTAGATCCTGGATATCAACCTTTTGTCTGTACTGTCATTTGCAAATATCTTCTCCCATTCCATGGGTTGCCTTTTTGTTTGTTGACTGTTTCCTTTGCTGTGCAGAAGCTTTTGATCTTGATGAAGTCCCAAAAGTTCATTTTTGCTTTTGTTTCCTTGGCCTTTGGAGACATATCTTGCAAGAAGTTGCTGTGGCTGATATCAAAGAGGTTACTGCCTATGTTCTCCTCTAGGATTCTGATGGATTCCTGTCTCACGTTGAGGAGCAAATAATCCTAAAATTTGTATGGAATCAGAAGAGACCCCGAATTGCTAAGGAAATGTTGTAAAACCAAAACAAAACTGGTGGCATCACGTTACCTGATTCTAAGCTTTATTACAAAGCTGTGATCACCAAGAGAGCATGGTACTGGCATAAAAACAGACACATAGACCAGTGGAACAGAGTAGAGAGCCCAGATATGGACCCTCAACTCTATGGTCAAATAATCTTCGACAAAACAGGAAAAAATATACAATGGCAAAAAGACAGTCTCTTCAATAAATGGTTCTGGGAAAACTGGACAGCTATATGTTAGAAGAATGAAACTCGGCCATTCTACTGTACACAAAGATAAACTCGAAATGGATAAAAGACACCTTTACTTTCTTAAATATACCCAGCTTCCATCCTCATCTCCAAGCCAGAGTACCCCTCCTAGGTCACTCCTCTGCAGAAATTTTGGAACTGTCACTGGCAAGTAGATTAAGCCCTGAATTTCATCTGTCTCATCTGAACAATGTAAGTGTGCTTAGCTTACAAGGCAGCTGTATGAATTCAATGAGGTAAAGTATATAAAGATGCTTTGTAAATTATACAGTGTAGAGGCAATATTATAATATTATTTGATGAGAGGTTTCTTATTTGTCCTTCCAATGTCATTTTATTTTTCTTTCAAGGCTTCAATCATCTACAAAATGTCAAGAGAATTAAAAGTATATCTCTCAAAATAACCCTACTTGACGATCCACAGAAATCTCAAACACTTGCTCAAAATGAAATAAATCGTATTTTCATCCAGGCTTCCCCTCCCCTCCTCACTTTTTGCTCATGTGGAAAACTGAGTACCATTTTTGTTTTATATATTTATATCAAGCAAGTTCTGTCAACTCCACGTCATAAATTGTTCTCACATCTATCCATTTATCTCCGTCCTTCTGGCCTCTATCATATTTACATCATGAGGTATCAACCCAAATAGTGCAATCTTCTTCCAAATTTTCTTCACGAAATAGTTAGAGATCTTCTTAAACAGAGATAATGTATCACTTCCCTGCTGCAAACTGGGCACTAACAATATCACACTCTTACATAGTGCTTAACCATGCCAGGTACCACTCTAACCTTTTTAAATATCATAATTCATTAGTTCTCATGACAACTGTATGGAATATGTACTAATTTTCTTTTTCTTTTTTCTTTTAAATTGGTGAGTGAACTAAAGAACATATGTTAAATAAATTGCCCAAGGGCACAGAGGAAGCAAAGTAGACAAAGTCAGTATTCCATATCAGGCTGCTTATATTTTCATTATCCTATAAGGTAGCCACATATTTGCATGTATATGTGTTTGTATGTAAATATATATGTAAGTATATTTGGGTGTACTCACATATAAATTGCTGCTGTAAGCATTCATTACTATATATCCATTTACATATATATGGCTATATATACATGTATATGATAGTTTATGGCAATAATACAATTTTTATATCAGGTCACATACTTAACTATCATATTATTTTATCCAGTCCATCTCTCTACTAAGTATGCCAAAATGAGTTTTTAGTTTTTCCATGTATATATTACTCTCTATTACAATTCAAAGTTCAATTCTTTTAAAAAAAAAGTTTTATTGTGAACTCCTGAAAAGAATGATTGCATTCATCCTTATAACAACCTTGTTAAAATTGGCACTTTTATTTCCATATTACAGATCACGAATCTGAGAGGAAGAAAAGTCAGCTTTTCAAAGGTAACAGAGCCAGAAGTGTTGAAATTAAGATTCAAACACCCAACTTCAAAGCTTACTCTCGCTTTTTTTGTTCTTGCTATACATCATTTTAAACTTTGTTTTAGAAAACTTTGATTTCTATTTCATATTTTTAATATATTAAAATTCTTATTACATTTTTAATAAATTGGTATTTCTAATTATGTTTCTTAATAGGATATAATAACTTTAAAGTCTGATATTTGTATTACTTCATGAGTTACTTAATTGCTATTATTATTATTTTATAGATTTCGTTTCTACAAATAAAAAGTACTTTGTAGGCACTAACAATAAGGAATAATATAAGAAAAGAGAAAATGGAGAAAAATAAGAAAGTATATTACTCCATTAGTAATAGAAAAAACCTATTAGTCTAGAAAAAACCTATTATTTAGATCCACATTGTTCAATGTAGTAGCCACTTTAAATAGTAGCTACTGAGCATCTGAAAAAGGGTTTCTACAAAATGACATTCCCTGTAAGTCTAAAATACATCTGGATTGGGGCACCTGGGTGGCTCAGTCGCTTAAGCATCTGCCTTTGGCTCAGATCATGATCCCAGAGTCTTGGGATTGAGTCCCACTTTGGGCTCCCTGCTCAGTAGCGAGTCTGCTTCTCCCTCTGCCTGCCACTCCCCCTGCTTATACTCTCTGTTAAAAAAATAAATAAAATCTTCTAAAAAAAAATACATCTGGATTGTGACGTCTTACTATGTACCATCTTATATGCTAATTCCTTCATTAATCATATTTATATTGATTACGTGTTGACATAATATTTTAGACATACTGAAGTAAATAAAATATATTATTAAAATTTCTTTCATCTGCTTGCTTTCACTAAATTTAATGTGGCTATTAGAAAACTTTAAATCACACACATTAGTTGGATTTGTGGCTTGCATTCCCCTTCTATTGACACTGCTAACTAGACTGAGAAAGGTAAGCCGATATATCAATAATTAGCAGCAGCCATTTTTAGAAGATAAAGGTAAAGTGGGAGTCATTCTAGTCCAACTCCTTTATTAAGAAATGATAAAACCTAATTCCAGAGAGGTTAATCTTGTGCAGTATGACCTTGAGAGTCAAGGAAGAATCATTCTGATGAAACTCAAAGCAATCTCTTCAGTGGAAAATATTTTCCTTCCCATTATATGTTATCGCACAGACTACTTCTATATTCTGTTCTTATACTTCGTAAGCTGGAAACCTTATAAACACCGTTTCTGAGACTCCCTTACCAGATGCCTTCCTGGGAAGGCAATGGGAAGGACTGTGGGTGAAGAGAGGTTGGGGAACAGGACACATTTTGCTCCTGGTCTTTGTTTCATGCCGACACACAATGACAGTAAGGATGGGGGGTGACCTCAGCGGCTACAGGTCTTTAGCTGTTCCAGCCATTCCAGTGTCAGTGGCTTCAGCTATGACACAGCATTTTTTACATTCCTGCATCCTAACCTAGGTGTGTTAGTAGGTTTCTGATATCCAAGGGTCACCAAATGCAAGGCTTCAGGAGACCAAGTGTCTACGGAATATCAAATAAGTAACAGTGATGAACACTGAGATGGGCTGGCCATTTTTTTACTTGCATTGTAAGCTGACAGAAGTATCAACTGCAAGGCTTTCATTCCATCTCAAGGCACAGTTAGAAAACCAAGGAGTTTCTAATCTCTTACCTTCTGTAGTCATGGGGCTTTACAGCAGGAAAATGAAACAGCAAAGTAAATTTTAAAGGTCTCAGAATTAAAACATTTGTGTAATGCACATTCTTCCTAGGTGTTTTGGTGAAAATTAGTGCATTGCCTGGACAATAGTGGAACCCTGAGAGTAGAAATATAAATATTTGCATGGATTCTGATGACCAAATGTCTTGGAATGTTAATCCCTCCTCTGTCTTACCAACAAAACTGAGTTTTCTTCCCTTTTCTGAGGAGAACAGATTTTCCTTGACTGAAGACCCTGAGCTTCAGCCATCTTTTACTTCATAATAAATAATTCCCCAAATCAGGAATTTAAAATTACTATGATTTATAATTTCTAATGATTTAGTGTGATGTCAGTCTGTCCCGGTAGTTCTTTGGCTGGTCTTGACAGGAGTCATTCACATAGCTGCATTTCATGACTCATCTTGAAGTAGAGGGTCCAAATGGCCTCATTCATACATCTGGAAGTTGATATTAACTGCCAGTTAGGGAAAAGAGATTCTTCTCCATGTATTCCCTCATCTTAGATAGAGGTAGCTTGTCTTAGTATCCTGGGAGAGTGAAAGCAAGAGCCAAAAGGCTTCTTAAGGTACCAGGATGTGGAACTAAAGTAAGACCAATTTTTCTCTATTATATTTGTATATATAAAAAGAGATACATCATAGTAGAATGGCCACAGTCGCCAAACTGTAAACAATCAAGATGCCCTTCGATGGATGAATGGATAAAGAAGATATGGTCCATATATACAATGGAGTATTATGCCTCCATCAGAAAGGATGAATACCCAACTTTTGTATCAACATGGTTGGAACTGGAAGAGATTATGCTGAGTGAAATAAGTCAAGCAGAGATTCAATTGTCATATGGTTTCATACTTGTGGAGCATAAGGAATAACACGGAGGACATTGGGAGATGGAGAGGAGGAGTTGGGGAAAATCGGAGGGGGAGATAAACCATGAAAGACTGTGGACTCTGAGAGACAAACTGAGGGTTTTGGAGGGGACAGAGTGGGGTTTGGGTGAGCCTGGTGGTGGGTATTGTGGAGGCCACGTTTTGCATGGAGCACTGGGTGTGGTGCATAAAAAATGAATTTTGGAACACTGAAAAAAAGTGAAATTTAAAAAATAAAAAGAACATGTAAACAAACAAAAAAGAGATACAATGCCAATCTAACCTTAATGGGCTGAAGAAATAAATTGTCAGTCCTTATGGGAGGATTAGCAACACCACACTGCAAGGGAAGACAGACACTGGTTGGCATGCTTCATTGGGCCCATCTTGTAATGATGATCCACATCCTGGAATGACTTCATCTGAGGCAGCTGACTTAAAAGATGATGCCCACTGCTATCAAGACCTATCTCCAATCCCCACTTTGTCTTTTGCCACTTTAAGATCCATAATTTCAATGAGAGCCTCTCCCATTTTCTTTCCCTGCCTAAGAGGATGGTCATCTCAGAGCTTCTCAGGATGATGCTGCCACTCTTCAACAATGTATTTTTAATGTCTTAGTGAAGGAAGAGACCTTTGCTTCACTAATCCAGATTGGTCTGGTTACTACAATTGCTGAGTGTCAACCAGCCTACATCAAAGGCCAGTGCTGAGATTCTGCTATGGCACCATTTCCTTGGTATTCAGGTTACATTGTCCCCTTTCACTGTAAAGGGAGTAATAGAAACATATTTTTTGGGACACTTGGGTGGCTTAGTCGCTTAAGCCTCTGATTTTGTCTCAGGTCATGATCTCGGGGTCCTGGGATTGAGCCCTAAGTCAGGCTCCCTGCTCAGCAGAGAGTCTGCTTCTCCCTCTGCCCCTTTCGCTGCTTGTGCATGCTAATATGTAAATAAATAAATAAATAAATAAAATCTTTAATAAAAAAGAAACATTTTGGGGGCACCTGGGTGGCTCAGTAGGTTAAAGCCTCTGCCTTCGGCTTAGGTCATGATCTCAGGGTCCTGGGATCAAGCCCCGCATCGGGCTCTCTGCTTGTCAGGGAGACTGCTTCCTTCTCTCTCTCTGCCTGCCTCTCTGCCTACCTGTGATCTTTGTCTGTCAAATAAATAAATAAAAATCTTTAAAAAAAAAGAAACATTTTGCATATGAATTTGTCCTTTTTACTTAGAAAGCTTCTATTAGTGTCACTCTCCTTGGATTTAAACAATTCCATATTTATCATCACTATTCCACACTAAACATTGCATCCATTCAAATAACTCATAGTCACTGAAATTACTGGTCTTACTCTGCATCCCAGCACTCAGAAACAACTAGCTTATAAAATCATGAGATGACCTGTTGATGCCTTAGTTAAAGTGCCAGTTAGAAGGTAAGGCCCTGTGAAATTGAGATGCAGTCTTAACAAGATTATAATATTTGCTTTGAATTGTCAAGCAAAATATAATGCTGTTTCTCCAATAGCTAGAATATATATACACAAGAATCAAGAGGGAAAGTTATAGTCTCTCCTCTCATTATTGCAATAGCAATCTCTTTGCAGATGTTTTGCTTTTCATCCTACAGAATTTCCATTTTCCAGTCCTGAGGCCTGGAATGTTAAAACATTAATGCTTTAATGTTTCAGTTCCTAAGGGAGGAAATCTTCCACCAGGGTACAATTTAATGGTGACCTTGAATTTTGAAGTTGAGATGCCATCTGGTTATTTGAGATGTTTTGACACTGAAGCTAATAGACAAACTATGGGGATACTACACTGACTGGGGTGACTAAACACTATATAGGAAAAACTGGACTGTAAGGATATCTGGAGAATTCAGGAGACTTTTTTGGGTAACTCTTTTTACTTCCACACCCAGAATGTACACTAAGCAAGCCAATAGGTACTGGGTCTCTGACCAGTTACATAAAAATGTAAAGATTTTAACAATGTGCATATCTAATTTCTTCATTGTTATGTGTAAAATAACCATTTTCCTTTACTTCCTTTTTTCTTTTCCTTTACTTCCTTTTCTTTTCCCTTCTTTATCTTTCCTTTTCCCCCCTTTCTTTCCATATTCTTTGCTTTATTGCATCTAAAAAGTTAGGTAAAATTTTACTACTTAGCCCAGTTACTAATTACATTAATGAATATCATGCTAAAATGATGACTGAACTCTAAGAGGGAATAACATTACCAAGAGATGGATAACTTTAATGATGGATCTTAGTTTACGTCTCTTTTGGAAAGGTTAAAGAATAGTTGTTTTTACCAAGAATAGTTTGTAACCTGTGAGATATGTATACACATGTATCTCACATATATTATCTTTATACATATATACAAAGTTGGAGTGGATATGTATTACATGGTTTAAACTGCATGGAAGTACATGTAGGGATGGAAGTAGACAATGAGGAAGACTGAGCTGATTCTATACCTGTTGCACCTCTGTTCTATCTCCATCCTTTTATACCCTACTCTGAACTGTAAGAGCTAGGACTCCACATGCTGCATTTCCCAGGTTTCTTTCAGAAATTTCAAGTTCTTTCTGGCAGTTTCAGCCTTTGTGTAGCCGACCTCCCACAGCCAGCCCATGGTAGGTGCTGGTTTAGAGATTCTAGCCCACTGGCATTAGTAGCTTTTTGAAATCAGGGTAATACCCTTCTTCCTTTCTGTTCTGCCAGCCCCTCTTATTTTTGCTATACCAGTTCTCCTAACACTTTGTCACCAATTCCCTGTTTCATATCTCCTTTGTTTGAAATAGGTTGTATATTTATATTTTTCTGGCTGCTCCCTCACTGATATACTTTCTAAACCATAAAGCCATGTTTACTTCTGTGAAGGAAAAGCAGAGTGTATAATAAAAACATTTATAGCTGACAAAATCAGTATATTTTATCATTTTGAGAATGCCAAAATATGTGCAAGAAAATAACAGGATTAATAAACCAACTTTTGATGCATGCATATGAAACTTGGATGTTCCTAACTTCCCATAAGTAACCATTCTTCATTCGTTGGTGAAAATGAATAAGTTTATTGTTCTTTCTACAGATAGTGCTAATATAAAATTTTTCTCCATTACATCGTTTTAAAGGAAAACTTTTTTTTTTTTAAGATTTTATTTATTTGAGAGAGGGAGACACAGAGGGACAGAGAGCACAAGCTGGGGGAGGTGCAAAGGGAGAGGGAAAAGCAGAATTTCCACTGAGCAGGGAGCCAGATGTGGGGCTTGATCCTAGGACCCTGGAACAATGACCTGAGCCAAAGGCAGACACTTAACCAACTGAGCCACCCAGGTGTCCCTAAAGGAAATCATAAAATCCTTTATACCAATGCCACTCAAAATGGGGTTATGAACCAGTTCTAGTTTGTAGACTGTTATTGGTCTGTGAGGTGACAGCTTATTCCAAAATAGAAATAAACATACTCATCTTTCATGGAAAATCTTTATCTCTACTCAATATATTAGGGAAATAATTTACATTTGTTATAAGCTCTCTATCTCCAAGAACAGTAACAACCAGTTCACAAACTAGTGAAGAGGCCTATTTAAAAAGGGATTACAAAATACAAAGACTACAAAAGAGAAAGGCAAATACTATATCATTTCTCTTAGAGTGGAATCTAAAAAAACAAACAAAAACAGAAATAAGCTCATAGATATAGAGAACAGATTGGTGGTTGCCAGAGGTGAAGGGTGGAGGGTAAGAGAAATGGGTGAAGGGGGCCAAAAGGTTTTTAAAAAAGGATTACAAAAATTAAATAAAAGCTAATTCCTCTGAAATATCATGGCCTATAACATGAGCAAGTTTTTTTTTTAAGACAACTTTTTTGGTGTGAATATATATTCTCTCTTTTGGAAAAAAATTAAAAGTACAAAATAGTATAAGGAATGACTGAGCCCTGAAAATAACCTAACACCTAAAAGCCATAATGCTTAAGTGACAAGATGATGTTCTACTAAGAACAATCACCTTCACTACTCTGCAAGAAACAGAAATGACTTGGTAGAGTTAGATTTTAAAGAAAAATAATCAATGGTATTGTAATAGTGATATAACGAGACAGATGTTAGCTATACTTCTGGTGAACATAGCATTACGTACAAACTTGTCAAACACTAAGTTGTCCACCTGAAACTAATGTAACACTGCATTTCAACTATACTCAAACAAGAAACAATTAAAATAAATAAAATTTTATGCAAAAAAAAATTTTAATGGTACCTTTTTTTTTTAAAGCATTTACATGATCTCATTTAATTTTCATAACAAGCCCTTGAGCTATGCAGCGCACATGTATCTTTCACGTTACAGATTAGGAAACCGTGTCTTAAGGATCAATAAGGGGTAAACCTGGGATGCAAGCTCAAGCCTTCTGGCCATAGACCCATCTCTTGACTGATAGATAGATAGATACCCACCACTTGTGTGTATGATTATGTGTATACTTATATGTATGTGCATATATATAACTATGGGTTTTTATAGAATAAATATATATTACATATACAATATTATAGTTTTTCTTTTTTTTAAGATTTTATTCATTTATTTGAGAGAGAGAGAATGAGAGAGAGAGAAAACACGTGACGGTGGAGGGTCAGAGGGAGAAGCAGAATCCCCACTGAGCAGGGAAACCAATGTGGGACTCGATCCTGGAACTCCAGGATCAGGACCTAAGCCAAAGGCAGTCACTTTGAGCCACCCATGTGCCCCAGAACCTAGTTATGTTTTGTTTCATTTATTTATTGTCTTCCTCAGTAATGAGTTTCCTGAAGAAATGACTTCTTCAATTTCCTCAAAAACCTTCCCAGACTGTATAATATAGGTTTATTCTTCTTTGTTAATAGAAAATAACAAGGAAGAAAATACAAGAATAGTCTGTTGGAATTCTTAACTACAGTAAAAGCAAAGACCACTTAGCCAGAATTCATCTACTTGGTATCCTCATTCATCTAAACCCCTCTGAGAATCAATAGCCTCTGAAGAGTTTTAAAAAATAGAGACTTTTTACTCCAGATGAGCCCCTAGGACCCTCTCAGTCATTTCTTGTTTTGTACCCACTTCTGACAAGTGTGACCATGGCCAGCCCCTAGCATAAAGATGGAAATGCAAGGTATCCCTGCCTCTCCCATGTCACCACCCCACTCCCACTGCACTCCCCAGAAAGGACTGCATGATTCCAGTGAGCCCAGACAGAGCCTCAGCTCATTATTCCAGACTGCCAGGGCCAGTTACTAGGAGAGGGCAGCTGAGGTCCCTCTTGGTCATCTCTCCCACAAAGGCTAGAAGCCTCAGTTTGGGGCTCCTCCAGGTGCCCAACCATCACTCTCTGCCTTGGGCTGTAAGAGTGGACGCACTGCTTTGATTCTACCAGGTGGTACAAATGACGGGTCGAGGCTGATTCTAACCATATCTTTCCCGGTGTGTTTGTTGGCTATCCAAATTGTCTTCTTTTTCCATGTTGAATAGAAGATCCGATCACCAAAAAGGGACATTGCAAACAAATTGTGCCGTGTAAGGTGTTTGCTAAAATGGACAGAACCTCCGTCATAATTACAGGAACAAATATACGAATTGCTTCCCTCTCTGTTGTACTGAATCCAAAAAAACCGTTTATCAAGCACATCCACGGACACAGCTGTTACTCTTCCTGACGTCTCTAACAGAATCTTCTCCTCCAGGCCATTCAGGTCTGCTCTGTGAAGGCTGCCAGCCCCTCTGAAGACCAAAAACTTGACAAACTTATCAAACACTAAGTTGTCCACCTGAAACTAATGTAACACTGCGTTTCAACTATACTCAAACAAGAAACAATTAAAATAAATAAAATTTTATGCAAAAAAATGTTAATGGTACCTTTTAAAAGAGTAATGAAAAATTGCCCTAATTCCACAAAAAATGATACAAAAAGATGTGGAAAATAAGTACAGAAGAAGAGAAAAAAACAGAATGCATTGAATGAATTATTTTGTTCCCAAACATTTCTGTACTCAACACAGAAAGGGAAGAAAGACTGGGCAAGGAAAGCAAAAAAGAGCGAAGAACTTTAAATATGAGAGCCAGAGAGAAACTTTATAGTGTATTGTGAAGTAACAGAAATAAATCAGAATGATTTAAGTGAATAATTGTTTTTATATTCTATTATAATGGAAGATTTCTTTCTCCAATAGACAATTAAACTACCTGAAGAAAAATTATAAAGATTTCAATTAACGTCACATATACAAATAGTAATTTCAATGTTATGCTATTCATGATTTAAACCAATTATCTTGATTGCATACCAAGTTATTTCCTAAGAAACAAAAATACCAATATTATATACTGTATAAGTTAAACTGTTGGGAATTCAATATCAAAGTTGAGTATATGCAAAATTTATTATCATATTTGATACTTGTGTTAGGCCTTTGTACTCACCAGTTCTTTTTTCTGAAAATGTGTTCCAATTGCTGAGTACAAAAGAAGGCTGTGATTCTCAAATAATTCAACCTATTCTATAAGCTCAAACAAATAATGCTTTTGATTCCAAATTGTTTAATCTCAAAAAGGCTGGTATAGAAAGCAGAAGAGAAACTTGGATGAAGTTGCATTCAAACAGAAGTTCTATTCAGCTCCAAAGTTAAGCAATAGCAGATCTTAAAAGATGGCTTCATGATGTGAACTGGAATCAAAGAAATTAATGCATTCTTTTGAATTTAAGTGAGCTTTTAACTCAGAGGGTGAGTGTATCAAAAAGTGTTTTTTGTGAAGGTCTGAATATGAGCCTATGCTAATTTTATATTTCTACTCTCAGGAAATTTACTCATGTTTAGAGCGTGAAAAAGAGAAGCTCTCCTCCTGTCTGAAAATGAAAATTCATTCTGGCAAAAAACTTTTACAGAAAGGTCTGTGTTTCAGGACACCTGGGTGGCTCAGTTGGTTAAGTGTCTGCCTTAGGTTCAGATCATGATCCCAGGATTCACATCGAACCTCAAATAGGGCTTCCTGCTCAGCAGGAGTCTGCTTCTCTCCCTCCCTCTGACCCTGCTCCTGTGCTCTTTCTCTTTTGCTCATTATCTCTCTCTCTCTCTCAAATAAATAAATAAAATCTTAAAAAAAAAGATAAATCAGTGTTTTGTTGTCGAGCCATCCTAGTTCATAAGAATCACAATAACAACAGTAATCCCAGCAACAACTGACATTTATTGAATATATACTATGTGCCAGGCACTCCTTTTAAGTGTTTTGCATGTAGTAATTTAATCCTCAGGACAACATTGAACAATTATCTCCATGTTATAGAAAAAGAAATGGAACCATGAACATTTTTCCCAGAATTTTCTGAGTTATATTCTTGTGGGAATTTACTACCAGAAAATATAGCTTCTTTCCCTCAGAATTAGAATGATGTAGTACATAAAAATAATTTGATATGCCTCTAAAAATCTTTCATACAATACTGCTGTTAAACTAAGACATGAAAGAAAATCTAAATTGTACAAAAAAGTACAAATATTCCTGGAATTAATACCCAAAAATATTTTCTTTCATACAAACTGGCCCTACACAGAGTTGATGTGTGCCTGAAAGAAGACTTTCGGTAACACTTGAAGTTGAAGTTGAAGTTGAAAGCAAATCTAAATTATAAAAGTTGAAAGTTGAAGTTGAAAGCAAATCTAAATTATAAAAGTATACTTTAACCATATTAAGGAGACCATAAGAACAAGAACTATTTTTATGTTTGGGCATTAAACTTACTATATATCTAAGCATACATGGCAGAAATGTAAACGCATGATGACATCATTCTAATTATCCGAGGCAAGCCAAATCATATAAAATAAAGTATTTTCTAGTTTTAATGCTCAAAAAATATTTCTAGGAAAATTTACTTCAGAATGGCAGACTGCGTAGATCTGCAGACCTGCTCCTCAAGGAAAAAAATCATTAATTGGTAAAAATTACTTAAAAAAAGAAACAACAATGATATCACCTCACACCAGTCAGAATGGCTAAAATTAACAAGTCAGGAAATGACAGATGCTGGCGAGGATGTGGAGAAAGGGGAACCCTCCTCCACTGCTGGTGGGAATGCAAGCTGGTGCAACCACTCTGGAAAACAGCATGGAGGTTCCTCAAAATGTTGAAAATAGAACTACCCTATGACCCAGCAATTGCACTACTGGGTATTTACCCTAAAGATACAAACATAGTGATCCGAAGGGGCACGTGTACCCGAATGTTTATAGTATCAATGTCTACAATAGCCAAGATATGGAAAGAACCTAGATGTCCATCAACAGATGAATGGATAAAGAAGATGTGGTATATATACACAATGGAATACTATGCAGCCACCAAAAGAAATGAAATCTTGCCATTTGCGATGACGTGGATGGAACTAGAGGGTATCATGCTTAGTGAAATAAGTCAATCGGAGAAAGACAACTATCATATGATCTCCACGATATGAGGACGTGGAGATGCAACATGGGAGATAAGGGGGTAGGAGAAGAATAAATGAAACAAGATGGGATTGGGTGGGAGACAAACCATAAGTGACTCTTAATCTCACAAAACAAACTGGGTGTTGCTGGGGGGAGGTGGGGTTGGGAGAGGGGGAGGGGGTTATGGACATTGGGGAGGGTATGTGCTATGGTGAGTGCTGTGAAGTGTGTAAACCTGGTAATTCACAGACCTGTACCCCTGGGGATAAAAATACATTATATGTTTATAAAAAAAAAAAAAAAAAAGAAAAGAAAGGATGAATACCCAACTTTTGTAGCAACATGGATGGGACTGGAAGTGATTATGCTGAGTGAAATAAGTGAAGCAGAGAGAGTCAAGTATCATATGGTTTCACTTATTTGTGGAGCATAACAAATGACATGGAGGACATTGGGAGATGGAGAGGAGAAGGAAGTTGAGGGGAATTGGATGGGGAGGCAAACCATAAGAGACTATGGACTCTGAAAAACACCCTGAGGGTTTTTAAGGAGCAGGGGGTGGGAGGTTGGGGGAACCAGGTGGTGGGTAATAGGGAGGGCACATATTGCATGGAGCACTGGGTGTTGGGCAAAAACAATGAATACTGTTACGCTGAAAAAATAAATTAATTAATTAAAAGTGGAAAAAACAAAACAAAACCAAAAACAAACAACAAACAGGGAGACCTGAGTAGCTCAGTTGGTTAAATGTCTGCCTTAGGCTCTCAGGTCATGATCTCAGGGTCCTGGGATCAAACCCAGCATCAGGATCCCTGAGCATCTGTCTGGAATTCTGCTTCTCCTTCTTCCCGTCCCCCTTCTCACGGCCAGTGTTTTTCCTCTTTCTCTCTCTCTCTTAAATAAAATCGTAAAAAAAAAAAAAAAAAAAGGAAAAATTAAAAAGCAAACAAAAACAACCACTTAGTCTCTGAAAATTGTCACAAGAGAATAGAGCTACCAAAACACATTCAATCATGAAAATTTACTAAATCTTGGTAAGAATGGCTGTTAGACTTGGGTAATGATGTCCTTCAGGCCAGGATAACAGGATCGCTGCCTTAGGAAATGTGGAAAAGAAGACAGCTCCTTCCTTGCTCAGCTCCCTGACAATGACTATTATTCTCATCAGGAAGAGCAGGTTGCTAGCATTTCATCTTCCTGTGTTCTGTTTCCCAGAGATTAAATTCCAGGTAAATTTGGCCAAAATGTCTTTAGCTCCATTATTCTACCTGGCACCCATTCGTAGGGCAGAGACTCTACCCCATGGACCACAGGCCAAAAAAACTTGAGCCCCACCCCAACTGTCTTACCCCAACTGCCCATAGTGTGAAGGTTCCGCAGAAAAGAGGAAAACCAGAAGTTACTACTCCCACTCAGTAGCCTGTCCATGAAACAAGGATGTCATTCCATGAGAAGCTTGTCAATGTCCTGTCCCTAGGTTTGGGACAGTAAATCAGAAATTTCACTTAAGAGGAAAGATGCCATAGGAACAGAATGCACTGAAACTCACCCAAAGGACTGGCTTTATTTAGAAAATAATATGGGGAAAGTTCAAAACTAAGGGCACCCACAAACACAACAAACACATGTAATGTCATAATATGGAAAAAAATTGAAACAGAAAGTAGATTAGCAGTGGCCTAGTGCTGGAGGTTTTGGGGGAAATGAGGGGTGACAGCTAATGGATATGTGATGAAAATATTATCAAATTTATTATAATGATGGTTGCATGACTATGTGTATACTAAAACCCACTGAACTGCACACTTTAAATGTTTGAATCATATCTTTCCAGAATAAGAATACAAGGGCAATATTGAGTTAAGTTTCCAAATTTTATAAATACATTAGTACAGATATTATTGATTCCACTAAATAGCTCAAAACAACCATTAACCTTAGGGAACAAGTACACAATAGCGGGTGACTTGGAGTTATGTCTTCTACTAAGAATCATACAAATAGGGAACAAGGATGGATTATTCAGCAGGTAAATGCAATGATAAATATTCATGGCAGAATGAAATGGTTAGAAGGAAACAAATCTTGAACCGTTCCTTGAATCCACAGTGAGCCATAATAGATGCTAGTTTCTAAATATCTTTACAGGACTAAATATTTTCACTGGCTTCCTAAATGAAGAACTCCACATTCATTATTCTAGCATTCAATGCAATCTATAATGTTTAATGACATTAATTGTTAAATTTATAGAAAGAATATGGACATAAGGAGAAATACCTGGGTGGCTCAGTTGGTTAAACAGCTAACTTTTGATTTCAGCTCAGATCATGATCTCAGAGTCCTGAGATTGGAGCTCTATGTTGGGCTCTGTGCTCCATGAGGAGTCTGCTTAAGGATTCTCTTTCCCTTTCTCTCCACCCCTCCTCCAACTCACACACACAATCTCTTTCTCTAAAAATAAATAATAATTAAATCTTTTTTAAAAAAGAATATGGACATAGGAAATAATATTTTGAATCTTATTAATCAATTTAATTGAGGACCTCAACCACTCCCCTAATCACTGTATCTACTGACTTGCCTGGTGCCAATGAGAACTAGGAAACATCAAAGGATGTGTGGGGAACCTGAGAACAGCAGGCTAGTAGTCTCCTTCATCTGACATTGCCTTGCAGAAGATGCAAGACTGCAGGAGGAGGCTGCATTCACATGACTGTCTCACTTATCACTGAAACAAGATAAAGGAGGCAATGTCCTAGCTGGATTAACCCAAGACAGATGGACTCCTCATAAGTAATGTTACCTATGATGTATCCACAAATTCATCTGTGCCTCAATGAGTGCCAAGAAGAGGAAGAACAAACAGAAACCTAGTTTCAGTAGGATGTAGAGATCTCTCAACAGAAAAAGGGATCAAAAACCTTAGTGGTGGATGCCAGTGCAAGCATCCAAAAGATCAGTTAAGTCCATTCACACCTCAGCTGTTTTTAATTTGGCAAAGCAACTGTACCTGTAACTTCATAAAAGTCACCTACATACTCAGACAACTTCTTGGAAAAGAGTGAGCAAGTGGAGAAGACATGAGGGGTGAAGTTGTGAAAAAGCACAAATAAAAATTACCTGAGTACACAGCCAATAAAATAGATTGTTTATACTCAGAAGACTCTGCTATAATAATTGACAAGTTTATGTGTGTTTCTTTAATCTCCTCAGTAACTAACATGGCATATTAAGAGGGAAGTTTAGTTTGATCATAGAAAAGCAAGAAGGCATATTTTCTGAGCACTTTGAGTAGTAGATGTACTGAATTTGCCACTCCATTACATTTCAATGTTCTGTATTTCTTAATGTTGATTCAAACTTACTAAGTAAATGATACAGTATCTTTAAAGAGGCTTAAGGAAAGAAATCCTGTGTGGTTTCTTTACATAGATATCTGAACTTATTTCGTTACATAGATCTCTGAACATAGATTTCTTTACACTGATATCTGACTACTGAAGCTTCTATCAATATCCAGGTGAATTCCCAAATTTGCCAACCCATATAGTTTCTTCTCCCATTGTCAAGAGTGACCTTTTAAACATTCTCCATTCTCCTTAACCCAAACCCTACAAGAGCCCCACATACTCTCAGCACCTGTCGTGGGCTCAAAATTCTCAGAAAATGGTCCATTAGTAAGGAACTTCAAATTTACAAACTTAACACATCTATATCCATACTTTTCCACCTTCTCTCATATTACAATGGCAGAAGTATCCATTATAGTATTAGACATACAATAATAATGAATCTCTTTCACTTGGAAAATTCACCCTATAGAATTTCTCTTATTCCATAGTAACAACCTTACTATGACATTCTTATTAACGTTGTAACATGCTCATCTTTCATTTGCTAAGTAAGATAACTTCAAAAACTTAAATAAACAAAAAGTAATATTTATGTCTTTTCCCTCCACAGAAAAATTCTTTTTTAAAAATCCCACAAACTATTCATAGTGTCTCTACATTCTTCATCTATCTCTCAACCAATGAAGATAAAATTTCTGCTCTCATCATGGTTAACTGAACTTGTCCTCACACCATTAACAACTTACTTTATTGTTACATAAAATAGACACTTTGACCTTTTGTAGCATTTCACAATGTTTCCACTGACTCTTTGGAAAGTTCTTTTTTTTTTTTTTTTTAATTCCCTGACCTTTCAGATTTTGTATTCCTTTATTCCTTTTGGTTCCTGACTCTTAACTAACTTTAACATTTTTATTGGCCATCTCACTATGTAAAAAGATTGTAACTATTTAACACTAATTATGACATAGAAAGAGAAATGAGCACTTTCATACATTTTTTATTGTACTGTGAAACTAGTACAATTGTTTGGGTGGACTATTTGACAGTATTTATCAAGATATAAAGTGAGCAAAAGTCTTCAATGCAGTATCTGATCATTTATAGCACATAGCAATCTGAACTTGTGAGCCATAAACTTCAAACAGTTTTATTCGTCTCTGCTTACTGCTTCCAACCACACTGCACTGTGTTTCCTTTCCCAACTCAGTAGCAGTTCCCTTCATTACAATGAGGACATGTTCTGAGCTTCCTAGTCCATTTGGATTAAACTTGGCCTCAAAGTTGAATTTTTGTTTTACTTTATCAAGCTATATTTTATGTAAAGTATATATTTAAAATGCACACTACAATGAATCGTGAAATACATAATACACTTCTGAAATTATCACAGTCAAGATACTTAACATATTGTCATTCCCCAAACTTGCCTTGTTCTCATTTGAAATCTGGTCTTAGATCAATTTGCATTTTCTAGAATTTTATGTAAATGGAATCATGTAATATGTGATCTTTTTTCAGCTGGTTTATTTAATTGAAGATAATTATTTTGTGACTTACCCATATTGCTTCTTGCATTGGTGATTCATTTCTTTTTGTAAGTATTTCATTCTACGGAAATATCTTGTTAATACTTTTATTCATGGTTGTACGTTTGGGTTATTTCCATTTTTGAGCTGCTACAAATGATGTGACTGTGAACATCTGTTTACAAATATTGGTGGAGATGCATGTTTTGGTTTGTCTTGGATAAATTCCTAGGAGTGGAATGGCTGAGATGTATAAGCATAAGTTCAAATTTTTATGAAAACGCCAAACTGTTTTCCAAAGCTGTACCATTTTACATTCCCACCAGTTGTATATGACATTTCCAGTTGCTCTACATCCTTACCAACACTTGGCATAGTCAATCTTTTTAAAACTTCCATTTTATGGAAAATACACATTTTTGATCAATGTTTGAATTATTTCCAATTTTCTGTTACTACAAATAAAATGGGTACAAATATTTGTTTCCAAATCTTCATCATGACATGTGTTCATTTCTTTTTTATTTATAATGGGTCACAGTTTAATTTTTTAAAATGTTGGTAATTTTGCTTTATGGCATTTTGAACATTATGTTCACTCTGGGATCCTGTATATTGCTTTATGTTGATGCTTTCATTTTAGCTAGTAATTCATTCCTTTGCAGTCAAACTGTTAATTTATTAACCCTACCTCACTTCACCAGCAGGTGCCCAGTGCTTGAAGAGCTCCAGAGTCTCCATGACAGTGGTTCAGCTACTTTTGGGTCTGCTTTTGTCTAATGCTACTTTCACTGAGCACTTACTCTCTTCATTGTTCCACTTGGGGCTTTTGCTTACTCATGGTTTCTGAGGTTTCACATTTTCTACTTTCAGCTCTCTCTCTCTTTCTCTCTCTCTGTCTTTTGAGTCTGCATTAATTAACTTCCTCTTACATCTCTAGGTCAAAATTTAACCCCTCCCTCTAAGAGAGATTATTTAATTAGTTCTGTCACTAGGTAATTTAGAATCTTTTTATTCACCTGTTTGATTGTACTTGACTATCCAGACAATGAAATTAACAGAGCCACATTGTGAATTACAAAGCAAGTTATATATAAAATACCCCTCAACAAGGGATGTGGGCATGGCAGATATCAAAAGGCTTCTAAGGAGAATTCCCTTACCTGACTTTTTTTTGGCTTGCCTTGCATAGATAAAGGTGTGTCTTGCATGCCCTATTAAGATCATTCTTGTGACTCCTGTAGAAAATTTGTCCTGGTATCTATTTTTTTTTTCAGTTAAGGCAAAACAAATTTTTAAAAAATCTAAATTGCTGATATTTAACTTAGCTTTGAATTATTGATAAAAATAATTTCACTTTCTGTCAAATCTCTTGACAAAAACCAATTCTCTACCAAGGGAGATGATTTAATTTTTTCAGTCATTCACTATGTAGTATAGAGTCTCTGTTAATCCAAGAATTCTCCCATCACTCATAGAAGTATTCATTCAATTAACTGAATGACAATCTACTAAGCTAGTTTGACTCAAACAAAAATTCTAATAGTTTTGACATAAAAAATAAATTCTTTTTTCTTTTGCAAATTTTATGCATTTTAAAAACTTACTTTCAAAATAATCATTAAAGATCAGTCTGAAGTCATCAAAATACATATAATTGTCACATACATATCTAAAAAATCATGATTCTAAAATTATATTTTATGCAATTTTTTGTTCCTAACACATATAAGACTCTCACACTGTTTATTTATGTTACTTTGGTAAAAACCACGTTTTTAATTTTTTTGGCTGGCCAGTTATTTTAGCATCATACTGCTATAATATGCTCTGAACTGCAATTATTGGTAATCCACAATATATTTCTGTTTGTTTTTAAGAATTGGAGGAAACAATGGTTACTAAGCAGCAGGGAAGAATAGTACTGATGGTAAAGTATTGCTTCCCTTGTTTTGGGATCTCTGCTGATTCAGGGTTAGATTATTTCCAGCAGTAAAAATATAACCATCCAATAAGACAGAAGGGATAACATAAACATCAACATATATTAATAGAAATAGGATGGAAATGCCACCCTCCCCCAAATCTCAGCTAGCACAGTGGAAGTTTATTCCTCACACACATGCAGTACCATCTGTGGTAAGGCAGGCCAGAACAGAGTTAGGAAAAGGGGCCCAGACTATAGTCTGCTCTCCGTCTTCAACATGAAGCTTCCACTATTGCTCTGGGCATGGACTTTCAGACTGAATGGAGGAAGTGAGAAAACAGATTTTTCGGGAGGTTTTTATAGGACAAGGCTCTTCATATTTTTCCTCCCTTTAGTCATGCTATACCTACCTACAAAAAGGGCTAGAAAATAAAACTTTGCTCTCTGTCAGGAAAAAAGGGAAAGAGTGCACATTCCATTGACTTCTCGCACCTACACTTAAAAAAACATCTAAGTGACCCAATCCAGAAACTTGTTCAGTCACTGGATAAGCCCAGTATCCAGGATTTTCAGATCATAGACACTCCTCTTTAACTGGTCAAGACATGGTTCCATGTGGTCCAGCAATCTATGAACTAGAAATAAAAGTTATCTGTTCCTCTAGACACTCAATCCAATAATACAATTCAAGACACTCAATACAATAATACAATATAATCCAATAATACAAAAAGTAATTCAATTACTTAAACATTTCAATTTTAGCTATTTAGTAACATAGGGAGATGCTCATAATTGCTGAAGTAACAATGAGTGATATATAACTCTATCTACAGCACAATCTCAATTTTATTTGTATTAATGGGGAGAAAGTGAAAAATAGAGCATATTTGCAATGACTTTTTGTGTTCTTCTTTGTGTAACTAGATATTAAAATTGAGTTCTCCTCTTTGTTAAGCATTTTAAAGGAAGCTCCAGATTATAAAAATTCAATTGTTTCTAAGTACCTTGCATCTTTAAAAGCTGCTATTCCTCCCTTGCAGAATTTGCAAAGGGCATAGTCCAAATCTAGCTGGGCTAGATCTAGCCTGTCACCCAGCTATGTTTTATGAAAGAAGCTGGTGTTTAGGAGTCTGGGTGAAAGAGGTTATATTTTGAAAGACTTGTTGGTATGTCGTGCACATGGAGATGGCTCCCTTCACCTCAGGTGAGAAGAGCTTCAGTGGGATGACACCGATGAATGGCCCTAGAATTTGAAAGACTCTGGGAATTGCCATTTGACACATACTTTAGAAGTCAAGAGGCAAGGTTATGGTGGCTGGAGCTTCTCCTGTCTGGAAAGGGACAAAAATGCAGTATTGTCCTCGGCGAGTGCTGCACTTCTACTGACAACTAGGCAAAGGCCAGAGGTTCCCAGGACCCAAATGTGGACCCCATTGAATGGAATCTGTCTGCAGCCACCTTATAAGAGACACCACCAACAAGACTACTGGGTACTAAAGGAGCATGATGGAATAAGCCTTTCTGGAAGGGCTGGAGGAACAGCCCTGTGTGTGCGCACACACACAGACAAGGCAGGCTGAAGAAAACCCCCGAGAAATCTGCAAGTGCACCCATGAAATAAAGACCTAGGAATTTTCTACCTGCTACACAGAGAACCAGATCCCAGACTGGAACTGATCCAGCTAATTAAGATTTGATCTTTTCACCTATATCCTGGCCCAGTTCTGGAAGAGCCAGAAACAGTGGCAAGCTAAGAGGGAGAGAAGGTGGAGCAAGAGAGAAGTCAGTCATGCCCTTTGTGAGGATGGGCAGTCCACAAAGAGGCAGGCAGCACTGAGGGAAGAGAACATTTCACAAAAGATGTGAATTTGGAGGTTTCACTCATGCACTGAATGGAATTTAATTACCAAAAAAAGCTATTTCTATAACTAATAACAACCAAAGGAGTATGTAATTTCTAAAAATAATGAAAAAAATAGGGAATCTGTTTAGTGTATCATTGTATGTACAGAAACCAAAATTAATAAAAAGTTAAAAAAATTACTGTTTGCAACCTAAGGAGACCATAAACCAGTTACATTCACAAATACACTGAATTTTATAATTTCCTACAATGACCAAAAATAATTTTATAAAATACTTGTCACTGTTTAAATATGTATAGGGTGTGTGTGTATGTGTGTGTGTGCGTGCGTGTGTGTGTATCAGAGGTACTATTGGTGTATCTACCTGATGTCAAGACAAATGATCAATTCAGACAATTCAGTCCAAAATGTCAAACTAGATGTTTGGTATGAGACAGGTATAAACAACTTCAGCATTGACTGAATTTTTAACATTTCAACCAGTTATCTGAATGTCATGGAGATCAAAATATGGAATGTGGTGACCTAAAATCTTTAGCAGAAAGGTTGTGCTTTTCAGCAGTTTGCATTTTATGCATTATAGATTAATTTGCTAACGAAACAATTTTCCCCTGCTTAACTTTTTAATAATTCATAGGAAGTTCGTTGGGTACAGATAAAAAGTTCACAACAATTAGTTTCAAGCAAATACTTTAGCATACTATAGCATAATGATTATTTTGCAGTAATCAGTTGCTAAGAGCAGAATACATCATTCATCCAGTCAAAGCTACAAACTAATTATCTTTTTTTTTTCTGCCCACAAACCACACAGCTACTCTTGTATACCTTGTTGTCCTATTTACAAAGCCAGCATGATACAGACAGCGGAGGAGGAAACAGTAGCGACACTTACAAGTCATACATCTACTATGTAATATGAGCAATTTTCTTCTCTCACCTTTGTCTCATACTTCACAGCAAATACATGAAAATACCACTATTTATGAGCTTCTCAAATCTTTTCTTCCTTTCATCCTTTATTCTTTTCTTCTCTCACTCTCTCAATTTCAATAAACTTTTAACATCTCTTAAAACTGTGCTACTATAGGGGCACCTGGTTGGCACAGTTGGTTGGATGTCTGATGCTTAGTTTTGGCTAAGATCATGTTGTCAGGGTCATGATCTCAGGTTTGTGAGATAGAGCCCCAGGAGGGGCTGTGTTCTCAGCCCTGAGTCTGCTTGAGTTTCTCCCTCCCTCTTCCTCTGTCCTTCCTCCTGCATACACACACTCTCTCTCTCTTGCTCTCAAATAAATAAATAAACCTTAAAAGAAAAAGTGTGCTACTATCTTAGGTATAAGGATATATGGAAGATACAGAATTGGCTCTGCTCACAATACATTCAGTCTTATGAAGAAAAAGACATGCAAACAATTATAATTCAAGTTAATGTATGTTAAAATGGGGGTGCATGTAAGTTCCTATATTTGAATAAGGAAGAGCAAACTCAAGGTTTTGTAGGAAAATTGGGACAGCTTCACTGGAGAGGTTATATACTGACTCTGCATCTCTTATCTTTACAATGACATTGTTCCCTTTTGCAGAGAAAGCTAAACTTTCATCTACTGTTTTTATTCCTCATTAACTTAATTACATAGTAAACATTTATCCTATATTTATTCTGTTGTTTATTCCAAAAACATATATTGAAGCCCAACCCTATACTAGTCAAAGAGAAATTAATTTGATAGTACATTTCAATAATAATGAATTCTTGAACACTTTTCTGAAAGATATGTTAGCATTAAATGACAGATCTGAAAGCTGTAAAGAGAGTTCACAGACAGCTTAAAAATAAGCTAATAAAAATAAAACCTAATTTTAGACACAATTATTGATATCAGTTCTTTGGTATTTTACATGTGTTCTGTAATTCATTGCTTTTCCTTTGTAAATAAATACATATATTTAATCCCAAGTACCATCTGCTTAGTGCTAAAGATTTTAAAAAGCATAGTGTTTTACTTTAATTTAATTTGCATTCAAATTATAAGGTTCTACTTGTCACTATTGTTACTCCTTTTTATTAAAGAAAAAATGCAATAAAATGCTCAAATAAGCACAAAGATACTGTCTTTAGACAAACATGTTGACAGGTTGAAATTGAACTTTGTGCTGGCACACAGCTACATGTGGGAAATAAGTTTGTCCCCTCTTCCTGGGTACTATTTTTATACTGGCATAAATTTTTTTTCCACTGTTTAAGAGAAAAATGTCATTATCTTTCATATACTAATGATAGAAGGGCATTGAAAGTTGAGTTTAGGGTAGGATATGTCCCCCTAAAGCCAAAATAATTATACATATTCACAGGATTTCCAAAGCACGAAATAATAATGGGGTTAACAAAAAGTTCATTTGTTAAGAAATGATTTATTTTTAATATCCCCATAAATAATGCTATATGATCTTAAAATGTTTCTTCTTAATGTAACAAAATAAATTTGAGTAGCAAAAGTATACAATTTTATAGTCTATTAAACATTTAGTCAGAGAATGCTATATAGCTAATTAGGCTGAGCAAGAAAATGTCCTTGTCCTCATAATCAAAGAAATTTCAGAGTAGTGGGGCATACAATTAAGGGCTTGGATTAAGTATTCCTTGTCAACAGGAACATGTGGAGAGTCTTTTCAGAGAGGTAGGGATGAAGAGGGGCAGAGGTTTCAGAGGTTTACATATCTACTATATTTATTCAACTAAACTAAAATGTGGATACTTTTTAAGATTTACTTATTTACTTGAAAGAGACAGAGAGAGTGAGGGAGCGGCAGGGAGAGAATCTCCAGGAGACTCCCTGTTGAGCACAGTGCTGGCCTGGGGCTGGATCCCAGGATGGTGAGATCATGACTTGAGCCAAAATCAAGGGTCTGAAGACCTTCAACCGACTGAGCCACTCGGTTGCGCCATGAATATTCTTTAAATTCACCTCTCACAAGCAGTATATGAAAGTAACAGTTTTACCATACCATTGGATATTACTGATAAATAATTTCCTGTTTGCAGCAATCTCTCAAGACACTACTTATTGAGTGCCTACTGGAGGAATAAAATAAATGTGCAAAGAAACATAGGTTCCAGTATTTGCTCTCAAAGAACTTCAAGTTCTATTAAAAAATTAGAGATGATTACAACAGAGATTAAATAATTGTATAAAAGGAAACTAAAGCAATGTAAAAGATGACAAAGAGCGCGGCAGCCTATAGGTGCCATACATTTACTGAAAAAGAAGACATTTGCTCAAACCAGTCTACCATGACTTTAGGAACAAAGGCCACATCTGCAAAAAATGATGGGTGGGATTTTTTTTTTTTTAAGATTTTATTTATTTGGCAAAGAGAGAGCACAAGCAGGAGGAGTAGGAGAGGGAGAAATAGGCTTCTGGCTGAGCAGGGAGCCTGACTCAGGGCTGGATAACCAGGATCCTGGGACCATGACCTCAGCCGAAGGCAGAAGCTTAAGGGACTGAGCCACCCAGGTGCCCCATGATGTGGGATTTTAACTGATGGGACATAACTGATGAAGTCAAGGAAAAGACAGAGGCAAAAACAATGAGGTACCCTAGAATTAAGTGTATATGGAGGGTATTGAGATAGAGAGGAAGCAGTACTAGTCAAATACTGCATCCATTTAAATAAATTCAACCATAAATACTGATAGAGCATGTTCTCTATGCCAGGCACTAGGATCAGAGAGAGGACAGAGATGAATAGATGCAGCCCTTGACATTTAGAATCTAAATATCTTCCTTCACAGAAAATCTACAAATAAAACATATATACAACACAAATATTCAATGCCCTTCACAGGTTTAAATCAAAATTAAAATAATATACATATGTTTGTGTGTGTGTGTGTGTGTGTGTATGTATATGTGTATATATATATATTATATAAGCTTATCTGCATAAGTAAATTTTGTTTGCACATAGATGAATAGAAACTGATATATTTACACTAGTATTAATCAATGTATTCATCAAACAATCATTAAGTAATTATGCTGTGCTAAGTACCATCCCAGATACTTTATATATGACACTTCAGTTGTAGTCTCTACAACTTTAAGAAATAAGATTGTTAGAGTCATTTTATAGATAATACTTTTATTTATATTCCTGCTATGTTTTAAGAATGAAAGAATCATTTTACTTGAGAAATCTCATCCACTTTTTTACATATTTAAGCCAATGTTTTTCAAGAACTAAAAAGTTTTTTCTCACAGAAAACACTTCCAGAATAGATACCTAGCACAATCAAAATTTCATGAAGATGTAACTAAGTTTTTAAAATGCTAAAGTTTGAGTATATTGCCATATCTCATTGCATATCAGAATTTAGAAATTATAAAATTAAATGTAAACTCTACAATTAATTATGGATATAAATTTAGAGAATAAAATATTTTGAAATCAACAAATTCAAATACTATTATAAACATAATTTGATATTTTTATCGAAATTTGGTGTTTACAAATAATTTGTAATGATCATTCTTAAATGATGACCCATCCTTTAATTAAACATCTACTGAAGTTTTAAGGTTTACAGTTTGGTATTAGGTTTAGCTGTGACCCTAACTACTGCTATCAGGCAGGAATCTGATGAAATCTAATTATTTAACAATAATATCAAAAGATATAGTTATGGAAAGATGTCTGAAGTTATCTCCCTTTTTTTCATTCCTGAAACCATTAATGTATTTTTTTAAAGATTTTATTTATTTATTTGACAGACAGAGATCACAAGTAGGCAGACAGGCAGGCAGAGAGAGAGGAGGAAGCAGGCTCCCCGTGGAGCAGAGAGCCTGATGTGGGGCGCAATCCCAAGACCCTGGGATCATGACCTGAGCAGAAGGCAGAGGCTTTAACCCACTGAGCCACCCAGGCGCCCCATTAATGTATTTTAAAACATTGATCCTGAAACCATTAGAATTGCCTTTCTGCCTCTTTTTTTTTTTTTTTTTTTTTTTTAATTTATTTGACACAGAGAGAGAGAGGTCACAAGCAGGCAGAGATCTGCCTCTTCTTTTAATCTTCTATCTTTCATCTGTTTCTGGGACAGTAATTGTTCTTATATGTTTGATCAGGCATATCTCCTCCCACTGCCTTAAGTATTTTTCCTTCAAATTATCAAATTATTTTCAAGTTGTATTACAATAGCTTTCAAACATGTCTACTTCTCCATTTTTTCCAACAACAACAAAAAAATGGAAACAAAAAGCAAAACATTATCAATAACAACATTTTTCTTTATCAAATGACTATCCTATTTGTCAACATAATTCCATTTTCAGATCCCTCATATACCACCATTTGTCCCCCCACCCTTAGTTCTTCCCTGAAAAGATCCTTTTCTGGAAATATAATTCTAGTATGTTGTGTCATTTTTATTCTAAGTCTTTATTCAATACTCAATTGTTAAGGAAGATAAATCGTCTGAAAAATTGTTTTCAATTATTTAAAATCTAATGTTTTTCTCTTTAGAAACACTTTTAATCATTCTATTCCTGAAGACAGGAGTTATTTCACATGATTGATTTTTCTATCAAGAGTGTTTAATGTCATGAAATTTAGTATAAAAATAAAATTATCTAGCTCTTTGCTATTCATTAATCAGAACCTAATTCATTCTTTGGGGAAAATATATGTTTTCTTTATTTGGGCTGTCTAAATATTTGATTACTTCAAAAGCATTCTGAGTAAATGAAAATCCAAACCTGGATGGGAAATGAAATTCCTATCAACCTTGCTCTGTCATAGTTAGCATTTAGCTTTGCTCTATAATGCCATAAATCTATCTCTTTCTTCATTCCTAATACCTCTTTTTTTTCTGATAGAAAAAGACAAAGGATGTTGAGTCAGAAGAAAGGTATTTTCTATTAAAGTCAAGAGAAAATTTTGGAAATAAGTCAATAGTATGCTGACAACATTTTCAGAATTCAGAGTAAGCATTTTACTAAATTTAATAATCTTCCAGTGCAAAAGGATTGTGTTTTAAGTCTCTGACTAGGAAAGTTAGAAATTCCATCAGAGAATAGTCATTGCTATAATTGCATCATTGTAGAGATGAGGTACTGGAAGTCAGAAATGACTTCCCCTTTGTTACTCAGCTTACTAGTTTCAACATCTGCTGGCAAAGAAGGCCCAGCTTTGTGTCAGTCCACAGAAGAGAAAGACTTACCCAAGCTTGGTTAGCACACTTACTCCTCTTCAGGTCAGTTCCTCCATGCACTGGAGTAGCTCAGCCAGGAAGAATTTCCAGAAACTCTCCCTGAGAAGCTGGACCTCCCAACTTGTCCTATATTCTGGATTAAGTACACCTGGAAGGGGGCTCTGCACTGGTAATTCTTTGCCTGACAGATAGCATCCAGAATAAAGCAACAAAAGGATATTAAATTATTTTTGTGAATCTATGCACGTTTTAAAATGGTTTACTAGTTGCTCCTACAATCAGCTAGATAGCAGTTTAAATTTAGATTAACTGTAATTGGATAAATATCCATAACTTCACAACAATGAAGTCAGTAATCAATACATTAAGCAAAATAACTTGGATTTGAATCCCAGTTCTGCCACTTAAGATCTGTGTTGAGCAAGTAAAACTCTCTAACTCTCCTTGCTTAGCTTTAACATGGAGATAATAAATTTCATGTTTTGTTTTGTTTGAGGATGTAACAAGTCAAAACATGTCGGACTCATAGAAGAGACTGACCTATATTAAGGGCTCAAGGATGTAACTATTAATTACATAGCAAATACAATTAAATATTAAGTACATTTTAAAATATTCTCATTGATATCTATGCCTTGCTACATCTGGTTCTCCACGAATTCCAGTTTCTAGGCCCTGCTTATCCCCATTTTCCTACCAGTCCTAGGGTAGTAGTGACCTAATCCAATGACCGACCACTGGGTTGGATCACTGTCCTCCATTTGTCCTTTTAATTGTTTCTTCATCTAGCTCTCCATCGTTGGAGTTTTCTGATGCAGATTCTTTTTTTCTCATTAGACAGTGACTGATATAATTGCCACAATTCAATATATATTTATTTTCTACTGCTCATTTCTATTTCTTAGAACTGCATGTTATATATCTACATCTTAGTTATTGCCAAGGTATATATATATATATATATATATATATATATATATATATATGAGCACACATATTTTTGAGTCTTATCTTTCTATCACTCCTTATCCAGCACATACCTCTGTGCATTTCAATAAATTTTAACAATATACTGTAAGGCAGACACTAATATTTGCATTTATAAATGTAATTGTATATTTAAAATTTTATGATATGTGCCTAGTAAAAAATATTGGAAAAAAGCATATCAAATATTGACAATGATAATAGCTGGAGGATAGAATTTGGATTACATTTTATTGCCTTTATAATCCTTTTTAACAGAAGTTATTGGTATTCTCACAAAAATGTTTACAAAACTAGATACAGCTTTTTTAATCAGAAAAAAACTGTATATTCATTCAAATGAGCTAATATAATTTTAGAGTTATTTGTGGTTTTGGACTTTTATGCACTCTTTTATCTAATCCAAATTCAAATAGTCCTTTGAACACAAAATCATGCCTCCTTCTAGAGAAATCTTACAGTTGGAAATAATTTTATTTAAAATGTTAAAATTTGGAAACTTTAGGCTGGTTAGTTTATTACTTGCTCTGTGCTTAGTTATATGTTACCACAACCTGACCGCTCCTTGTCACACTAGGTCCCCCAGTGATCATAAGCTACTTTATGGGAGCTATCAGATACTACTTTCAAATCTCCCAATGTCCTTTCAGAAACATATAATGATAATGGTGATGATGATAATAATAATATCTATTATTTATTATGCAGCTATCACCTACATTAGATATCATAATACACCATCTCAATCAATTGTCATTACAACCCAATGGAATTTTATCATCATTTTACAGATAAGGAACATATACAAGAGAAACTAATTTGTACAAACTCACAGGTAACCCATTAACTGTTGGAACTTAGATTCAAAAGGTCCAATACAAAACACAATAAAGATACCTAAATTCTTAAATGAACACAATATTTCATCTTTTGAGAAACAAAGAAATCCCTAAGGAATGAGGAATGCACATGTTGTACTATGGCAGGAATGTGTCTTCTATGACATTTCTGCACTACAGAGCACACAGAGAGGCACACTAGATATTTGAAAGCTTGCTTTATTTACTTTCTTGAGAGCTTGTTTTATTTTTTATTTTATTTTTTTTGAGAGCTTGTTTTAACAATGAAAAATTTTCATAGTTACTGATTACCTCATCACTTACCAAAAGTCAAATCTGCTTTCTTCTTTTTACATTCCCCATAGGTAAATGCCCTTGGCAAACACCACAGCTCTAGCATTTCCAAAAGAAAGAGTCTCCAAAGAAGAATTATAATACTATATGTTAAGATTCCAAATATTTAAAAATCATTTCTTTTCTTAAAATCATGTCTGACATTTATCTAGGAGAATGTGCTGCCTACTGTAATAGATTGATCAGAAAAGAAGCAAGGAAAAGCAAACTAATAGAGCAAGAACAAAAAGTCATTAAGAAAATGAATTACTTTGTAGAACACACAGAGGAACCTAGACGCTGGGAATTTGCCCCTATTCGCTCCCAAAAAGTTCAAACTGCAATACTGTAATGTATATGTGTGTGTGCGTGAGCGTACGCACACGTGCACTCCACCTTAGAAAATCTTATCTTTCATTCCCTACCACCACCAGAGAGAGAGAGAGAGAGATTAGATCTGTCTTCAGATCTATTCCAAAGTCATTTGGAAATAATTTCAGAGGTCTCCAATGCCACTAAAAATATAAAACACTGCAGATTTTTATGTCTAGAATTGCTTTAATTTTTTAATCTATTTGAATGACTGCCCTAGACAGCCTGAGATAGAAATTTCTTCTGCCCTATGGGACAAAGAATTTACTTTTTTTTTTTCCCCTTTTAAAGAATACGATAAGGAAACTTGTATAAAAATCAATGAATTGCCTTCCAAAAATTTTAAATTTTACTTTCCAGCAGTTAGTATAAGAGTTAACCTGTCTCATTTAAGCTTTAAACATTACTATTGCTATTAATGATTGCTAATTTGATAGTTAAAATTATACCTAATTTCAGTGTTAATTTGCATTTCTTTTCTATTAAATTGGGTACATTTTCATCATTTTATCAATCACATGTATTTCTCCTTTTGTGAATTACTTCCAGGTGTGCCATTTCCATTAATTGTGGGTCTTGACATTTTCTTCAGAATATTCTCATAGACTATAGATATTATCTGATTGCCTATTTATTACCAATAGTTAATAATTTTATTTTCAACTTATGGTTATAATTTTTTATATTCACACAAATTTTTAATGTGTCTAGGTCAAATCTATTAATATTTTATGATATAGTTTATCATTTTTATATCCAGAAAGTTATTCCCATCCAGAGATGAGGCAGATATTCAGCTACATTTTGTCCAACTTTTTCTTTTTTACATTTAGCACTTTAGTACACTTGGAATTAACTTTTATGAGTGTGGGAGGTATGTGTCCTTATTAATTTCTTGCTCAGTACTCTAATGTCTCAATATATTTTATTGAATAAAACACAATTTTACTAATTATGTATTTCCTAAGGATTAAATATCACATGAGAAATCACAAATGAAAATCACATGCACCCAGCCATCACATCAGATATTTTCAATAGAAAGCCATCAAACTGCCTTCTAAGACTTTTCTTAGCAAGGCAATTCCATGATGGATTTATTATACTTCAGAGTCTGGCTTTCTGCCTGACATAGTCCAAGTCCTCGTTTGTCAACACATCAAAAATAGATTTTTCTCTTAGGAATAATATATCTAAACCAAACTCACACAAGACTAATATACAAAGCCAAACTCACACAACACTAATATATATTCACTGTCAGTAGATTCATTTACAGTGAGACGCGTGCCACAGTGACCACACACTAATGTCTCCAGGACCAGTGCATTCCATTTCTGTGAGGCAGACTGGCACATAATTCAGAATAACAATGGGAAATGGAAGACAGAGAGAACTTACTAAGTGTTCATTTGAAGACCTGATTTTTTTTTTTTTTTTTTTTTTTTTTTTTGGTCACTAGGCTACTGATGCATTAAAATGTAAACAGTCATATGCTTCTTTATGGTGATTTTATACGTACAATTACATACTGATCTCATCACTCAGCTCGTAGAGAACAAGCTCATTTCCAAGTTCCTAGGAATACCATTCCTTCTAACCAATATGCTGATAATAATGTTGTTTCAGTTTATAAATTTTCTTTGTTTTAAACTGCCTTCTTATCCTTAGACCGGTTCAACTTTCTTTTAACTATGATGGTAGCTAACTATGTTTCAATATTTAGTAGGGAAAATTCATTTTTACTCTACTATTTCAAGTTATTTGTAGCAATTTTTGCCCCTTTCTTATTTAAGAACAGTTTTAGAAACACCTGAGGTTTTGAATAAGAAAAAAGAAGACATTTTGAGAGCATTTTAAATTAAATTAAATAAATACTGGAAAAACTGACATCTTTAGACTCTTGGCCTTCTCATCCACAATTTATCATTTTATTTATTCAATGCTTGTATGTTAATAAAATCTTATTTTTTATTCAGGTTCTACATAATGTTCTATCTTATTTTTCATGTAGGGATTATGAACAGGATTCTTTTTCATTGTAACTTATTACCTCTAGTATCTAGAAAAGTTATTAAAAGTATCCATTTAAAATAGTCTGATATCCAGGCCATTTGTTGAAGTGACTCACTATGCTTTACCCATTTATACCTGCTAGATCTAGTTTAATCCAGATGCTTTTATTCCTTGAGCAAAGGTTTATGACCATGTACCAGATACAATGTGAAACTCTAAAGAAACAGAGATAAAGTGCATGAAGGGAACTTGTTCTAGTAAAGAGAAAGAATGGAAAAAAAAAAAGTAGATGAGAGAGATGACATTGCAAAGAGAAAGAACAAATATCCAGCCTAGAGATTTAACACACTACTATGTGCTGCTTGACAAATTTGCCTCAAAATGCTGTGCTCTTCGTCAGCTGTAGATTTGTGTTTGGCTGTATCTTTCCTAATAGTTACAACTGTTCTATCTCACTGGATTCATAAAGTGCTGCATTTTTAAATTTTCAGCAGATACTGTATTATTTTAAAGAATTATAATTCCCAAAAGACTTGACTTCAGACATCACTGTTCAGACATCTTTTAATCTTGAGGCAAATAATCTAGCTTTAAAATGCATATATCCCATAAGAATCACAAATATTCAAGTGGAATATCTGCCCTTTCTATCCTCAGCAAGTTTCAAGCAATGACTGTTCACTTTGGAGTGAGGATGTTGAAAATGTACAGTAAAAGGAAGTAATATAAGCCCTGAAGAAAATGAACTGTGAGCCCAAGAGACTTGGTAGGTCATAAATATTAACCCTTCTATATCCAGGGTCTGAAGAAGACTGGCATTTAACTATACAGTTGACACGGCTGACCTTATTTCCAATAGGAATGTGCTACTTTAAAGAGACCATCCTAGTCTGTTCATGCTGCTATAACAAAATACCACAGACTGAGTGACTTAGAAGCAACAAATTTATTTCTCACAGTTCTACAGGATGAAACTCTGAAATTACGATGCCAGCATAGTCAGGTAAGGGCCCTCTTCCAGGTTGCAGGCTTCTCATTATATCCTCCTGCGTTGGAAGGGACTAGAGATCTCTCCAGAGCCTCTTTTACAAGGGCACTAATCTCATTAAGAGGACCCTGCACTCATGACCTAATCACTTCCTAAAGGCCCACCTTCCAAAGGGCATCTTGTTGGGCATTTCTGTTAACACAGAAATTTGGGAGGAACATAAACATGTGGACCATAGAAGAGATAAAAATCTTCTCCAAAGAGAATAATAAGAAAAACTATCAGTTTAATAGATATTAACTTTTTTATCCCTGAGCTCAGGAAATTTGCAGATTTCATTGTACTTTTTGTCCATAATTAGTTCCTTTGTATATTCATAAAGAAATATACTCATAAGTTTGACATTCTTCTAGATAATATATATTCAGCTTTGTGTTTTCACATTCCTTCCATACTAGAGAGTAGTATGGCAATGCATCTTTAATGGGTAATAAAGTTGTACTGTCCACCCTGTTGCTCTCTTATTTTTGCTATAAATAATAATTGTATGAAAACACAGAAAAAATTCCAGCTAGATGTGGGGAAGTTTTTCTGGGATATCACAGAATTAGTGGAAAAATTATAGTGCTGGCTTGCTGGAGCTATATTTCTATGCCACATTATGGGTGCTGTTCTAATTTGAAAAACTAAAACTGTGCTTCTAATTTGAAAAACTAAATTGATTAATGCTATTACTGGACCAGTTTTTGAATACATGGTCAAAATGAATTTTTAAATTTTCCACCAAAGGGGAATCCTGTATATTTATTTCACTTTTGAAGTTTCTAGGAGTTTGAGTGTTTTTATAAGAATGATGTAACATATAAAACCCCAAAATACACAATATATTTTTTGTCATTTATGAATTATTTTCAAATAACATTTTTAACTCTAAACTGAAATCACAGCACATAACCAAATGGTCCTTCAGCGAAGTGCTACATCATAAGCAACAGCACCCCAACAAGCCTTCTCTTTGTTATTAGCTATCTGCCATAGACTTATGTAGCCCAAAGACCAAGAATTCAGTTTCCTTTTCTTTTATTCTCCTTTCTCTTTTTTCCTTTTCTTCCCTTCCTTTTCCTTTTTTTCTTTTACTCTTTCTTTCCTCTTTTTTTGACTTTTCTAAAAGAAATACCTCTTTGCATTGCTCCAGAAAAATCCATGATTAAGAACTTAAAGGATTAGCAAGATATAATGTGGTATAAAGGAATGAATCTTAATGTGGAAATCAAGAGAAGTTGGTTCTAATTATATTTTCACAGCTGGATTACTTGCGTGATACCAAGGAAAATCAATTCTAGTGGTTTTTAGATTACCTTTAATAAAACAAAGTGATTAGCCTAAATAATCAATGCACAAATATTTTGACATTGCCACACATACCAAATTCAATAGCTATTGGATGTTGTAGAGCAAGAATTATATAGGTTAAATGATGGTCATTAAATTTTACCATAAGGAATGATCATATCCTTGAGCTTATATTAATTAGGACCTGAGTTTAAAGAAATAAAACTGAATCTGTTGAACAAAATTATTTCAGCTCTTTTGCTTGCATTTTCTTTTCTAACTATGATTATATGTCATGTAATTATGATTAATTTACAAGTAAGAGTCAATATAGTAAATATACTATGCCACTACATATAGAAATATAACTTCTAAATAGATTTCTTCTTAATAGCAAGGTGAAAATAATCAAATTTAAAAATTGAAATTTGAATTCATATCACCTTCCTGCATGTAGAAATTACCTTCTAAAAAAGAAAAATAGCCTGGTCCCTTTTAAGGCAAACTTTAACATGTGTAATAAGATACAAGAGGAACTTTTACCATTAGAGTACAAATTTTGCTGACTGGAACTTTGCCACAGAGCCTCACCATTCAGAAGAGAATAAACAGTTTATAAACTGAGCTTTGCTGGAGTAATCGTCTTCATTAGCACAGTTTTCTTCTGACCCTGAATTGACCCTGGAGCTCTAATTACCTTAAGTTTAAGTATAACTGTGAACATACGGTAAATGAAGAATACACGAACCTGAGTGAATTTACAAAGTCAGCTATGTAAAAACAGATTCTTAGAGGTCAAACTAAACTAATATGTAAATACATAACGATTTTCACCTCCAGAAATAGAGGTTATTCTCTCTCTCGAAATAATTACTATCATTCTAGCTTCATAAGTATGCATTATTGCTTTGTAAGTCAAGCTGATTTCAAATCTTACTTTTCTTTTAATTTTGTAATCCTTATTATAGTATTCTATTTGATCTCTTCTCATTTAAAAATGTTCTCATTTTCTTAATGCAGACACAATTGACCTTGTCCAGAACAATCCTGTTTTTATATGAAATTTCAAGCTGGTGAAGGCATATATAAAAGGAAAAAATGGTGCAAGCAGTAAATGACACACAGTTTACATTTTCCAACATCAGCATGTCTAAATGGTCCTCTCTACCCCAGTAAGTATCTATCTTATGCTTACTCTTTCCAAAATGGTTCTAGTTTCTCTGAAATCCAAATTGCTGACCACTCTTCTGTTGGGTAAAATTCAAGTAAATAATGTAAAGAAGTGAAGGCTTTGCAGTGAACTTTTATATATGTGGTTGTACAATACAATCCCAATTATTTGGAAAGCTAAGGTTTAAGCACTCACGTGGAAGCTGAATGAAGAGACCCATAACAGTAGTTTTCATTTCCATTTTATGTTTTAATGAAGAAAGTATTTGCAGAAGTACTGTGTATATTTAATTATACTGTGTATAATTTAATTTTAATATACTGTGTATATATTTAATTCTCTACTATTTAATACTAATGTTCAGACATGAATAATGTATATTTGCTGACTGGCTCCTTTACTGTGAATAAGTCAATGAAATTATTTTGTACTTCAAAGAAACAATCTATTTCTTAATAGTTTTTGCATTATCTGATGTATATTTAGGGAAATTATCACATTAGCTTATCACCAATTATAATATTACTGGTATAAAAAATAAAGACCACATAAAGAATGATTACAGGAAAGTAATTTGGAGATATTTGAAGTTAGTTTTGATGGAATTATTAACTGAAAGCCAAAGAAAGTACTTGATTCAGATCAAGCAAATAGAATCTTCCTAGAGCTCCATCACCATTCCATTTTGATATTAAAACATTAACGTATCTGATAGAAAGTTTCAAGCACATTAGCCAACAATCTAATCATGTTTACATTATACAAAACTATGGTTTCCATTCTCTCCCACATCTGAAGCCTGAATACTGAAAACAACAGAAGGTATAGAACATGATGAATTCAGAGAACATACGCACTTTTGAGAATAGAGAAATGGAGTAAGAGTGATCTCTTACCCACCATTGTGCTTGCAATACAGTAGACAGCAGATTGTTGACTAAACCAGTCAACAAGATTGATGTAATGACAATGTATGAATGACTGATCCACAGAACTATGACAATGATCATGCAAAAATATTCAACAACAACATTACTATAATGCTTACTATGATGGCAAAAACATAATGGAAAGATATTCAAGCATGATGTGAATTATAACATTATGGAGTTCACTCTTAAATTCTCCTTTCCTTAACTGGAGAATAATGCAACTGTGCATTATTCTGGTCCTCACAGTAAACACTTCTATAAAAAAAGAGCCCTGTGAAATAGATGGATGTATAATATAAATAAAAGATAGAAAACCTACTTTTGCTACCTAAAAACTATTGTATACGGAGACTCTTGATTTTTCCATGAATAAAGAGAAGTACCTTGTGCCTTAAGTCATACACTATATTTTATTCATAGTTACAGAATGGATGATACTGAGTATTTAGAATTCCTTCATAAGATTTAAAAAAAAAGAATGTTTCTGTAAACATTGCATTTTGAATTCTATCCTGAATAGTTACAAGCAGTTATATTGTTCCATATTAAACTATGATTTTTTTTCCTCAAATTTTCTATTATGAATTCTTCTTGCAACTCATTCTAACATCTTAAAAAGTTCAAAGTAAGGATTTTTATACAACATAATAAATGTTTTCTGCTATAGATGAACCTCATCTCTCCTTTACTTTCTGAATGTAGACTATCTGGTCACTAATCATTATATAAACTTGTTTATTTGTGTAGTGAATGTTATTAAGTACCACATAAGCCCTATATTTATAATAACTGTATATGAACATTTCGTCAATGAATGAGACACTTAGTTAAACCCTTTCTTCCTTTCTTTTGAATTTTCTATTTGTATCTATATTGTTCTTTGAAATAAGATACTTTTCTTATCAAATTTGTTTTCTCACTGGATTTGTTTCACAATGGTCTGCTTTCTGATTTAACACTTTGTATAAAAATTAGGAGAATAGTATGAGGATCCTGGTAATTTATTATGATTCTATATCCCTTTCAGTTCTGAAATTCCTAAAATGTAAAGAATCATAGAAAATTATGGATGTAGAAGACATCCCAGCATCTAAGATTTTCCATTCTTTATTGTTGAAGTTTTTTCATTTTTGGAGTTAAGACTGAACCCTACATATAGTTTTGTAGGCACTAACTTTTTAAACCATCTAAAAAATATCTCGGATTGCCCCACAATCCCCAATTCTACTGATCATACTTTAAACTGACAAAGTTGTTAATATTTATTTGTGAGAGAAATTTTTACAAGTGAAAAGCCAGAAAGACTGAAAAGATATCACGTCAGCAAAACATAAGTGAAAATTTATCAAGGATAGCCAATTAAATTAATTAATTAATACCAATTAAATTAATATCTAGGAAAGAGCCTGCTCAAATTCATGAAAATTATAGATAAATATATTACAACAAATACATTTATCACAAAAGAATTTTGGAAATTAACAGCAAACAATTAACTCCAAAAATTTTAAAAGAGCAGTAGCACAGGTTTTTAAAAATTCAAATAAGCAAATAATGTTGATAAAAGCACTTATTAATAAAATAGATACAAAAACAAAGATTAATTTTTCATGCTTTTTCTTTGAAGAAGTAATAAATTGCACAAATGTCTAGCAATAATAGTCATAGGGAATAAAAGGAGGAAAGTACAGAGAAATAAAATTTGGAATGAAAAAAGAAAACAAAACTGTAATGCCACAGAAATTGAAATAAATGCATAACAATAACCAGAACAAATTTTATGCCAATAAATTTAAAGACCTAAAAGGCTTAAATGTAATGAACATCTTTCTAGGAAAATATAAATTACCAAATTTGACTCAAGAATTATAGGAAACGTAAAGAAAATATAACCAGTAAGAACTTGAACACATAGTCAAAAGTTTCACAAAGGACAGTAAGAAGACTTTTTACCGATATGTTTTACCATATCTTCACGGGACAGGTAATTCATAATTCACATAAAATATTTCACAGATAGAAGTGGGAAAGACACTGAACTGGTTTTTAAGGAATAGTATAACTTTTATCCCCAAATTGGAAAAGTATGCAGAGAATTCATAAAATTTTTTCAATTATAAGTTTAAACTTAAAAACAGTATTTTCAGATAAAATCAAGTACCAAAATTAATATATATCAGAACGAAATAATACTAATTCTTTGATTATAAAAATAATTCATCATCATATAAAGCTATCAATGTAATTTGCCCAATAAACAAAAATCATTCTACAAAATCAAATAACTCTTCTTAATAAGAAAAAAAAACACAATATAGTAGAATAGGCATACGTGAGTTATATTTTCTACTGAAAAATTATAGCAAATAGTATACATTTTGTATATTTATGCTTTATCTTTTTTATTGATTAACAAAAAAGAATATTGACTAATTTGGTATACTCTTTTTCCCTTTTTTTTTAATTTTTAAAATTTATTTATTTTTTCAGCGTAACAGTATTCATTGTTTTTTTTTAACAAATTTAATTTATTTATTTTTTTCAGCATAACAGTATTCATTGTTTTTGCACAACACCGAGTGCTCCATGCAAAACGTGCCCTCCTATTACCCACCACCTGTTCCCCCAACCTCCCATCCCTGACCCTTCAAAACCCTCAGGTTGTTTTTCAGAGTCCATAGTCTCTTATGGTTCGCCTCCCCTTCCAATTTTTTTTTTTATAAACATATAATGTATTTTTATCCCCAGGGGTACAGGTCTGTGAATCGCCAGGTTTACACACTTCACAGCACTCATGATAGCACATACCCTTCCCAATGTCCATAAACCCCTCCCCCTCTTCCAACCCCAACTCCCCCCAGCAACCCCCAGTTTGTTTTGTGAGATTAAGAGTCATTTATGGTTTGTCTCCCTCCCAATCCCATCTTGTTTCATTTATTCTTCTCCTATCCCCCTAACCCCCCATGTTGCTTCTCCATGTCCTCAATATCAGGGAGATCATATGATAGTTGTCTTTCTCCGATTGACTTATTTCACTAAGCATGATACCCTCTAGTTCCATCCACGTCATCACAAATGGCAAGATTCCATTTCTTTTGATGGCTGCATAGTATTCCATTGGGTATATATACCACATCTTCTTGATCCATTCATCTGTTGATGGACATCTAGGTTCTTTCCATAGTTTGGCTACTGTAGACATTGCTGCTATAAACATTCGGGTACACGTGCCCCTTCGGATCACTATGTTTGTATCTTTAGGGTAAATACCCAGTAGTGCAATTGCTGGGTCATACGGTAGTTCTATTTACAACATTTTGAGGAACCTCCATGCTGTTTTCCAGAGTGGTTGCACCAGCTTGCATTCCCACCAACAGTGGAGGAGGGGTCCCCTTTCTCCGCATCCTCGCCAGCATCTGTCATTTCCTGACTTGTTAATTTTAGCCATTCTGACTGGTGTGAGGTGATATCTCATTGTGGTTTTGATTTGTAGTTCCCTGATGCCGAGTGACGTGGAACACTTTTTCATGTGTCTGTTGGCCATCTGGATGTCTTCTTTGCAGAAATGTCTGTTCATGTCCTCTGCCCATTTCTTGATTGGATTGTTTGTTCTTTGGGTGTTGAGTTTGCTAAGTTCCTTATAGATTTTGGATACTAGCCCTTTATCTGATGTGTCCTTTGCAAATATCTTCTCCCATTCTGTCAGTTGTCTTTTGGTTTTGTTAACTGTTTCCTTTGCTGTGCAAAAGCTTTTGATCTTGATGAAATACCAATAATTCATTTTTGCCCTTGCTTCCCTTGCCTTTGCCGATGTTCCTAGGAAGATGTTGCTGCAGCTGAGGTCGAAGAGGTTGTTGCCTGCGTTCTCCTCAAGGATTTTGATGGATTCCTTTCTCACATTGAGGTCCTTCATCCATTTTCGTGTGTGGTGTAAGGAAGTGGTCCAATTTCATTTTTCTGCATGTGGCTGTCCAATTTTCCCAGCACCATTTATTGAAGAGGCTGTCTTTTTTCCATTGGACATTCTTTCCTGCTTTGTCGAAGATTAGTTGACCATAGAGTTGAGGGTCAATTTCTGGGCTCTCTATTCTGTTCCATTGATCTATGTGTCTTTTTTTGTGCCAGTACCATGTTGTCTTGAGGATGACAGCTTTGTAATAGAGCTTGAAGTCCGGAATTGTGATGCCACCAACCTTGGCTTTCTTTTTCAATATTCCTTTGGCTATTCGAGGTCTTTTCTGGTTCCATATAAATTGTAGGATGATTTGTTCCATTTCTTTGAAAAAAATGGATGATATTTTGATAGGGATTGCATTAAATGTGTAGATTGCTTTAGGTAGCATGGACATTTTCACAATATTTATTCTTCCGATCCAGGAGCATGGAATATTTTTCCATTTCTTTGTGTCTTCCTCAATTTCTTTCATGAGTACTTTATAATATTCTGCGTATAGACTCTTAGCCTCTTTGGTTAGGTTTATTCCTAGGTATCTTATAGTTTTGGGTGCAATTGTAAATGGGATTAACTCCTTAATTTCTCTTTCTTCTGTCTTGTTATTGGTGTACAGAAATGCAACTGATTTCTGTGCATTGATTTTATATCCTGACACTTTACTGAATTCCTGTACAAGTTCTAGCAGTTTTGGAGTGGACTCTTTTGGGTTTTCCACATATAGTATCATATCATCTGCGAAGAGTGATAGTTTGACTTCTTCTTTGCCAATTTGGATGCCTTTCATTTCTTTTTGTTGTCTGATTGCTGAGGCTAGGACTTCTAGTACTATGTTGAATAGCAGTGGTGATAATGGACATCCCTGCCATGTTCCTGACCTTAGCGGAAAAGCTTTCAGTTTTTCTCCATTGAGAATGATATTTGCGGTGGGTTTTTCATAGATGGCTTTGATAATATTGAGGTATGTGCCCTCTATCCCCACACTTTGAAGAGTTTTGATCAGGAAGGGATGCTGTACTTTGTCAAATGCTTTTTCAGCATCTATTGAGAGTATCATATGGTTCTTGTTCTTTCTTTTATTAATGTGTTCTATCACATTGATTGATTTGCGGATGTTGAACCAACCCTGCAGCCCTGGAATAAATTCCACTTGATCCTGGTGAATAATCCTTTTAATGTACTGTTGAATCCTATTGGCTAGTATTTTGGTGAGAATTTTTGCATCTGTGTTCATCAAGGATATTGGTCTGTAGTTCTCTTTTTTAGTGGGATCCTTGTCTGGTTTTGGGATCAAGGTGATGCTGGTCTCATAAAATGAGTTTGGAAGTTTTCCTTCCATTTCTATTTTTTGGAACAGTTTCAGGAGAATAGGAATGAGTTCTTCTTTAAATGTTTGGTAGAATTCCCCTGGGAAGCCGTCTGGCCCTGGGCTTTTGTTTGTTTAGAGATTTTTGATGACTGTTTCCATCTCCTTACTGGTTATGGGCCTGTTCAGGTTTTCTATTTCTTCCTGGTTCAGTTGTGGTAGTTTATATGTCTTTAGGAATGCATCCATTTCTTCCAGATTGTCAAATTTGTTGGCGTAGAGTTACTCATAGTATGTTCTTATAATTGTCTGTATTTCTTTGGTGTTAGTTGTGATCTCTCCTCTTTAATTCATGATTTTATTTATTTGGGTCCTTTCTCTTTTCTTTTTGATGAGTCTGGCCAGGGGTTTATCAATCTTATTGATTCTTTCAAAGAACCAGCTCCTAGTTTCATTGATTTTTTCTATTGTTTTTTTGGTTTCTATTTCATTGATTTCTGCTCTGATCTTTATGATTTCTCTTCTCCTGCTGGGTTTAAGGTTTCTTTCTTGTTCTTTCTCCAGCTCCTTTACGTGTAGGGTTAGGTTGTGTACTTGAGACCATTCTTGTTTCTTGAGAAAGGCTTGTACTGCTATATATTTTCCTCTCAGGACTGCCTTTGCTGTGTCCCACAGATTTTGAACCGTTGTGTTTTCATTATCATTTGTTTCCATGAATTTTTTCAATTCTTCTTTAATTTTCTGGTTGACCCATTCATTCTTTAGAAGGATGCTGTTTAGTCTCCATGTATTTGGGTTCTTTCCAGCTTTCCTCTTGTGATTGAGTTCTAGCTTCAGAGCATTAAGGTCTGAAAATATGCAGGGAATGATCCTAATCTTTTGATACCAGTTGAGACCTGATTTGTGACCCAGGATGTGATCTATTCTGGAGAAGGATCCATGTGCACTAGAGAAGAAGGTGTATTCTGTTGCTTTGGGATGAAATGTTCTGAATATATCTGTGATGTCCATCTGGTCCAGTGTGTCATTTAAGGCCTTTATTTCCTTGTTGATCTTTTGCTTGGATGATCTGTCCATTTCAGTAAGGGGAGTGTTAAAGTCCCCTACTATTATTGTATTATTATTGATGTGTTTCTTTGATTTTGTTATTTATTGGTTGATATAGTTGGCTGCTCCCACGTTAGGGGCATAGATATTTAAAATTGTTAGATCTTCTTGTTGCACAGACCCTTTGAGTAGGATATAGTGTCCTTCCTCATCTCTTATTATAGTCTTTGGCTTAAAATCTAATTGATCTGATATAAGGATTGCCACCCCAGCTTTCTTCTGATGCCCATTAGCATGGTACATTGTTTTCCACCCCCTCACTTTAAATCTGGAGGTGTCTTCGCGTCTAAAATGAGTTTCTTGTAGGCATCATATTGATGGGTTTTGTTTTTTTATCCATTCTGATACCCTGTGTCTTTTGATTGGGGTATTTAGCCCATTAACATTCAGGGTAACTATTGAGAGATCTGAATTTAGTGCCATTATTAGCCTGTAAGATGACTGTTACTGTATATTATCTCTGTACCTTTCTGATCTACTACTTTTAGGCTCTCTCTTTGCTTAGAGGACCCCTTTCAATATTTCCTGTAGAGCTGGTTTGGTGTTTGCAAATTCTTTCAGTTTTTGTTTGTCCTGGAAGCTTTTGATCTCTCCTTCCATTTTCAATGATAGCCTAGCTGGATAGAGTATTCTTGGCTGCATGTTTTTCTCGTTTAGTGCTCTGAATATATCATGCCAGCTCTTTCTGGCCTGCCAGGTCTCTGTGGATAAGTCTGCTGCCAATCTAATATTTTTACCATTGTATGTTATAGACTTCTTTTCCCAGGCTGCTTTCAGGATTTTCTCTTAGTCACTAAGACTTGTAAATTTTACTATTAGGTGACGGGGTGTGGACTTATTCTTGTTGACTTTGAGGGGGGTTCTCTGCATCTCCTGGATTTTGATGCTTGTTCCCTTTGCCATATTAGGGAAATTCTCTCCAATAATTCTCTCCAATAGACCTTCTGCTCCCCTCTCTCTTTCTTCTTCTTCTGGAATCCCAATTATTCTAATGTTGTTTCATCTTATGCTGTCATTTATCTCTCGAATTCTCCCCTCATGGTCCAATAGCTGTTTGTCCCTCTTGCTCGGCTTCTTTATTCTCTGTCATTTGGTTTTCTATATCACTAATTGTTTCTTCTGCCTCATTTATCTTAGCAGTGAGAGCCTCCATTTTTGATTGCACCTCATTAATAGCTTTTTAAATTTCTACTTGGTTAGATTTTAGTTCTTTAATTTCTCCAGAAAGGGCTTTTATATCTCCAGAGAGGGTTTCTCTAATATCTTCCATGCCTTTTTTGAGCCCGGCTAGAATGTTCAGAATCGTCATTCTGAACTCTTGATCTGACATATTACCAATGTTAGTGTTGATTAGGTCCCTAGCCTTCGGTACTGTCTCTTGTTCTTTTGTTTGTGGTGATTTTTTCCGCCTTGTCATTTTGTCCAGATAAGAGGATACGAGGGATCCAATAAAATACTAAAATGGTGGCAAAGACCCCAGAAAAATGCGCTGTAACCAAATCAGAAGAGACCCCAAATTGTGGGGGGTAGCAAGGGGATAAAAAGAGGTTCAGGAAAAAAAAAGAAAAAAAAATTAAAAATAAAACAAATAAAGAAAAAATATAAAAAAGAAAGAAAAATATATATATATTTAGATAAACTAGTCAAAAAACGTTAAAAAAGAAAAGGGTAAAAGTTCTAAAAAAATTAGCAGAAGAAGAAAAAAGAAAAAAAGAAAAAAAATTGAAAAAAGAAAAAAAAATTGAATTAGCCGCAAGACTAAAGAATCATGGGGAGAAAGCCATGAGTTCCGTGCTTTGCTTTCTCCTCCTCTGGAATTGTGCTGCTGTCTTAGGAATTGAACCTACTTTCCTTGTTAGATGAACTTCTTCCTGGCTGGATATTTTGTTGATCTTCTGGGGGAGGGGCCTGTTGTAGTGACTCTCAAGTGTCTTTGCCCGAGGCGGGATTGCACCACCCTTACCGGGGGCTGGACTAAGTAATCGGCTCTGGTTCGCTTTTGGGAGCTTCTGTTCCCTGAACGCTTTCCGTAGAGTTCTGGAGGACGGGAATGAAAATGGCGGCCTCCTTGTCTCCAGCCTAGAGGAGCCGAGAGCCTGGGGCCCCACTCCTCAGTGTGCTCCCAGAGGACAGCACCCAATCACTCCCGTATCCCCAGTCTCTAGCCGCGCTCCGAGCTCACCCAGCCCGCGACCAGTTCAAGGTAACCCCGAGCTGAGAGTTCAGTCCTCGGCTCTGTCTCTGTAGCCGGCTTCTCTGTTCTAATACCTGCGAGCTCTGTGACACTCCGACACCCCTGATCCTTCTGTGACCCTGCAGGACCTGGGGCCACGCTGACCACACGTGGGCTTCACCCTGGTTTAGCCTCTGGAGCAATGTCCCTCAGTGGAATAGACTTTTTTTTTTTTTTTAAAGATTTTATTTATTTATTTGACAGACAGAGATCACAAGCAGGCAGAGAGGCAGACAGAGAGAGAGGAGGAAGCAGGCTCCCTGCCAAGCAGAGAGCCCGATGCAGGGTTCGAACCCAGGATCCCAGGTCCATGACCCGAGACGAAGGCAGAGGCCCCAACCCACTGCGCCATAAAAGTCCTGATTTTGTGCTCCGTTCCTCCACTGCTTGCCGGGAGCCGGCCCCTCCCCCCGCGGTCTATCTTCCCATCATTTTAGATTCACTTCTCCACCAGTCCTACCTTTCAGAAAGTGGTTGATTTTCTGTTTCTAGAATTGCTGTTCTTCTTCTCTTTGATCTCCCGTTTGATTTGTAGGTGTTTGCAATGTTTAGATAAGCTATAGAGCTGATCTCCAGCTACCTGATGTAGTATCAGCCTGCTACTTCTCTGCCATCTTGACTCCTCCCTACTCTTTTTCTCTTAAGTACTTCATTAACTCCTAGTTTTATACTTATCATTTATTTCACATTTTCTCATTTATTTTGTGTTTTCCTAGTTTTCTGATCTGTAGATTTAATTTATTTTAGCAATATATAGTGATTAACTTTTTAAGGCTATATATTTTCCTAAAATCACTGACTTTATACCTAAGTATTAAATACATGGTATTTTAATTATTATGCTATCATAGGGATTAGTAATCCTAAGAAAAAATTCTCGGTTTTATCCAAAGAACTAGTTTCTAAAATTGAAATTTAAAAATATCTTAAAACAATATTATTAAAAAGAGTTAGTACTGATTGGTTCAAAATTAGAAGCATAAATAATGGAACAGATTTTTGGTCAGAAGAACATGCAGAAACAGGTAAATAAATTTAATATTAGGTAAAATTGGCTTTTAAGTTTAACAGGAGAAAGATGAAATATTTAATAAGTTTGAACTTTGAGAAAACAAATGCTAAATCTCTATTAAAACTTTACATTACAGTAGGCTTCAGATGGATTAAAGATGCACACATAATATAACATAAATATGTAGAAGACAACAAATGCTTTTATATTATGTTTTAATCTTAGGTGTGGAAAGTGTTCCTAAAACGACACTTAACCTATCTAAACCTATATACAGTTTCCAAGTTGTGGAATTTATAACTTAAAATGTAGAACATCTTAAGAAAGGATCTATATGATATAATAAAAAGACAAACTGGAATTCAAAATTGCAACATGCAATTATAAAAATAATTAATATTCAATGTACAACAAGCAATATAAATATAAAGATATCTATAACATATATCAACAATATATAAAGAGCTATTACCAATGAATAAAATAACCACTCTCCCCTCCCCCAAAACTGAGCAAAATGCACTAGCAAAATCTACTTCTAAAAAGGTACCCTTTTGAGGTGACTGACTGGAAATTTATCCATTTGCACCTCTGCAGAGTCTGGTAACTTAGTCCATAAAGTTTTTGTTTTTGTTTCGTTTGCTTTGTTTTGTTTTTGGTACACTTTGCATGAAACATAATCTATAGGAGAATATGATAACTGCTACCTTGAGAGTGTGAGATGAATGTTTTGAGTAACCAAAGAGAAAAGCTTTATCTAGAGCTTTGACAATCAGAAAATTGAAGGAAAATATTAAAGTAAAAAATATATATGTATTTTGAAGTCTTACAGGACATTTAATTTGCATTAGTAGGGTCTTTACTTAAAATTAAATATCAAATAATTGTTAAAAATAACTTTGCCAAAATATATAAAATTAAATGTGTTGCTATATAACTGATTAACCACATAAATAACTGAAGTTCAGTAAAAATACAAAATTGAAAAAATATTATAACTGATTATTAAAACAGTTTTTAGATTATCTGATACCATGATTAATGTGCAGTAAATGTTTAATGAATACTAATTTAAAAATACAAATAATATTTAGTATTTACTAAGTGCTCATACTGTCCTGAATTTGTGGCAATTATAACATATGCATTACCTTACTGTTTTATCACAAAAACCCAAGGAATCAACTATTTGGATCACTGATTCCTGACAAGGCTACCACCTAGTGGTGCTTAATTTAAGCTTTAATCTAATTAAAGTTATCTCAAAAATGTTATAATGGCACCTCAGGAAAGACAGCCAGGGATTTCAGAGGGACAAAAATTCAAACTGCTGAATAATTGATTTGAAGATAGCATAGAATCCCAAATTTATGATGTTGTATCCTACTACTACACATTCAAATATGCCCATTTTGAGAGGTTGTATTAAGGATCTGAGCACTATGAAAATATAAGAGATCTAATATTGTGGGCACTAAGGAATATAATTTACAAATGTTTTTTTAAAAAATTCATTATTTTAATTTAATTTTGTATCATTGTCATCTAAGCTATGTTCAATTCACTGGCTATATATATTACAGAATATTAAAGGATAGCTGGGTATAAAGAGAAGGGAAAAATCTGAAATATGTATTGGGATAAATAAGAAGAGAAAAAGTTGAAACTACCTATCTACACAGCAAACTATCAGTGTTGTTGAACCATGTCTCTCAAGAGATAATGTGGTGGTATTCAGATTTTTGGACACAGTCTTTAATAAGCTCATAAATGGTTTCCATGGCACAAGCCACATCCCACCCAAAAACTCCATGCACTTGAAATTGAGCAAGAAATCTCATGAGACTTCACACTCAATTACAAAGTATTCTGAAGGGTGGCTTTATGCTGGTTTTCTCAATTAATTACAGCAAGTGTCACCACGGACAGCTTGCAGCAGTTAATTGAATTTGACAGGTTAACTTGAGAGCCCTATTCACTGCATGCACTAGGGATTAGGGGTGAGCAAAAGGGCTGCCCAAGACAGAAAACAGAAGACTTCAAGTAAAGAAGAAAATAGTGGAGTCAGCATTGAGCAGCTTGGAAATATTTATCCCCAAAAGAGAAGGATGACCAGAGCATACATCAATGAAATACCATTTCATTATTCTTATTTTCTATAAGACTGTCCAATTTGCTTCTACTTGGAGATTTCTGTGCTAAGATTCTATAATTTTGGACGTTTTAAGTTATTTTAATAGCTACACAAAAAGAAAATATAGTGCTCTTTGAAAAAAAATATTGCTTTTCCATGTTTCTGATCGGCCACACCCAAAGGCCATAGCAAAACAATTTTAAGTTCAAAACTGATCTCATTTTTCTTCTCTCCACTTTAAAATTGTCTTCTGCCCCAATTTACCCCACGTTTGTCAAAACATAGACCTCAGAACAGTCAATCTAATTTGAAATATCATCTTTGACTTCTTCCTGTACATTTACTTCCTTTACTTCCACTAACACCTTTCAGTAATGCTCATTGTTTCTCTTCTTCAAATATCTCTAAAATCCCTGTTCTAGTCTCATTCTCTAGTTAAGGATATCACTGTACTAGCCTATATAATAATAACTTCAAAAAATTATTACATCATGGATGATATCCATGCCTTCATTTTCTGGTCCTCTCTGTGCTCCTGTTCTTGTGTCCAACTTCTGCACAGTGTTGATGTGAGACTTTCTCTAAAATGCAGAATTGTTTATGTTATTTCCATCTCTAGTAAGACTGTGAGACTAATGGTTATGTTAAATTTCTTAATTAAGATTGAGGGGCACCTCTGGGGTGGCTCAGTGCCTCTGCCTTCAGCTCTGGTCATGATCCTAGGGTCCTGGGATTGAGTCCCACATTGGGCTCTCTGCTCAGCAGGGAGACTGCTTCCCTCCTCCATCTCTCTCCCTGCTTCTCTGCCTACTTAAGATCTCTGTCAAATAAATAAATAAAATATCTAAACAAAAGATTAAAATTAACTAGGCACATTTGGGCTTGTGGCTACTGTACTGAATAGCACTCTACAGGACATACTAAAAATACAATTTAAAATAGAGAGCCTAAAATGAAATTCTGAAGAGACATTCCACTTACCTAAAATAAACCACAAAAAGAGAAACAGAGGAACACAACTCAAGGGGAAATAAATAGGAAACAAATAATAATAAAATGCTAGAACCAAACTCAATCATATCATATATCAATGATTTAATTGAATATTAGTCATCTATACATTCCAAATAAATGGTAGAGATTTTCCCTATTGTATGAGTTTTTTTCCCCAAGAAGCTAGAAAACTATATGGTGCCTATAAGATATGCATTTTAGGCTATGAGACACATGAAAAAAATGTTCATCATCACTAGCCATCAGGGAGATTCAAATTAAAACAACATTGAGATACCACCTGACACCAGTTAGAATGGCCAAAATTAGCAAGACAGGAAACAACGTGTGTTGGAGAGGATGTGGAGAAAGGGGAACCCTCTTACCCTGTTGGTGGGAATGCAAGTTGGTGCAGCCACTTTGGAGAACAGTGTGGAGACTCCTGAAGAAATTAAGAATAGAGCTTCCCTATGACCCTGCAATTGCACTGCTGGGTATTTACCCCAAAGATACAGATGTAGTGAAAAGAAGGGCCATCTGTACCCCAATGTTTATTGCAGCAATGGCTACGGTCGCCAAACTGTGGAAAGAACCAAGATGCCCTTCAACGGATGAATGGATAAGGAAGATGTGGTCCATATACACAATGGAGTATTATGCCTCCATCAGAAAGGATGAATACCCAACTTTTGTAGCAACATGGATGGGACTGGAAGAAATTATGCTGAGTGAAATAAGTCAAGCAGAGAGAGTCAAGTATCATATGGTCTCACTTATTTGTGGAGCATAACAAATAACATGGAGGACATGGGGAGATGGAGAGGAGAGGGAGTTGAAGGAAACTGGAAAAGGAGATGAACCATGAGAGACTATGGACTCTGAAAAACAGGTTTTTTCAAAACAGGGTTTTGAAGGGGGGGGTGGGGGTTGGGAGGTTGAGGAACCAGGTGGTGGGTAATAGGGAGGACACATACTGCATGGAGCACTGGGTGTGATGCCAAAACAATGAACACTGTTATGCTGTAAATAAACAAATAAATGAATAAAAAAAAAAGATAGGCATTTTAAAATTTCACAAGTAAGTTAGATTGCATGGTATTTGTTTTTTTCTGTTTAACTTATTTCATTTAGGACAATGCCCACAAAGTCCATCCATGTTATTGCAAATAGCAACAATTTCTTCTTTCTTATGTCTTCATATGAAATTCATTCCATTGTGTATATACATCACAGTTTCCTCTCAGTCATCCATCCATGGACATGTAGACTGTTGCCATATGCTGGCTATTAAAAATAATGCTTCAAAGCACATAGAGGTCCACATTTCTTTTTGCATTAGTGTTTTTGTTTTCTTTGGATATATACCTCAGAGAATTACTAGATCATATGGTAGTTCTGCTTTTAATTTTTTGAGGAAACTATACTATTTCCATAGTGGCTGCACCAATTTACATTCCCACCAGTAGTGCACAAGGATTCCCTTTTCTTGATATCTTTGTCAATATAAAGATAATTGTCTTTTTGATAATAGCCATCCATTCTAACATATATGAGGTAGTATATCATTATGGCTTTAACTTACATTTTCCCGATGATTAGTGATGTGAGCATCTTTTCATGTACTTGTCTTCTTTGGAAAAATACCTATTTATTTATTTTTTTTAAAGATTGTATTTATTTATTTGACAGAGAGAGAGAGAGAGAGATCACAAGTAGGCAGAGAAGCAGGCAGAGAGAGGGGGAAGCAGGCTCCCTGCTGAGCAGAGAGCCCGATGAGGGGCTCTATCCCTGGACACTGAAATCTTGACCTGAGGCAGAAGCTTAACCCACTGAGCCACCCAGGCGCCCTGGAAAAATACCTATTTAGATCTTTTGTCCACATTTTAATTTGTTTGAGTTTTGTTTATTCGTTTTGCTATTGAGTTATATATTTGAGTTATATTATATATTTGAGTTACATATATATAATATATATTATATATTTGAGTTATATATTGAGTTTCTATATTTTGGATATTAACCTCTTATCAGATGTATGATTTACAAATACCTTCTCCCATTCAGTAGGCTGCCTTTTCATTTTGCTGGTTTCCTTTGTTGTGCATATGCTTTTTAATTTGACAGTCCTGCTTGTTTGTCCTTCTCTCCCCCACCCCCCAGCCACCCTTAGTTTGTTTCTGAGATTAGGAATCTGTTATGATTTGTCTCCCTCCCCGGTCCCATCTTATTTCATTTTTTCCCTCCCTACCCCCAACAACCCCCACTCTGCCTCTCAAATTCCTCATATCAGTGAGATCATATGATAATTGTCTTTCTCTGATTGACTTATTTCACTTAGCATAATACTCTCCATCCATGTTGTTGCAAATGGCAAGATTTTGTTTTATTGGTGGCTGCATAATATTCCAGTGTGTGTGTGTGTGTGTGTGTGTGTGTGTGTGTATGACATCTTCTTCATCTATTCATCTGTTGATGGACATCTAGGCTCTTTCCACAGTTTGACTATTGTGGATATTGCTGCTATAAACATTGGGATGCATGTGCCCCTCCAGATCATTACATTTGTATCATTAGGGTAAATAACCAGTAGTGCGATTGCTGGGTCATAGGATGGCTCTATTTTCAACTTTTTGAGGAAACTCCAAGCTGTTTTTCAGAGTGTTTGTACCAGCTTGCATTCCCACCAACAGGGTAGGAGGATTCCTCTTTCTTCACATCCTCGCCAACATCTGTTTTTTTCCTGACTGGTTAATTTTAGCCATTCTAACTCGTGTGAGGTGGAATCTTGCTGTGGTTTTGATTTGTATTTCCCTGATGCCTGGTAATGTTGAGCACATTTTCATGTGTCTTGGCCATTTGGCTGTCTTTGCAGAAATGTCTGTTCATGTCTTCTGCCCATTTCTTGATTGGATTTGTTGTACTTTTGGGTGTTGAGTTTGATAAGTTCTTTTTACATTTTGGATACTAGTCCTTTATCTGGTAAAGTCAGTTGTCTTTTGGTTTTGTTCATTGTTTCCTTTGCTGTGCAAAAGTTTTTGATCTTGATGAAGTTCCAATAGTTCGGTTTTTGCACTTGCTTCCCTTGCCTTTGGTGATGTTTCTAGGAAGAAGTTGCTGCAGCTGAGGTCAAAGAGATTGCTGCCTCTGTTCTCCTCAAGGATTTTGATGGATTCCTGTCTCACAACATGGATGGAGAGTATTATGCTAAGTGAAATAAGTCAATCAGAGAAAGACAATTATCATGATGAGGCTTTTCATCCATTTTGAGTCTATTTTTGTGTGCGGTATAAGGAATGGTCCAGTTTCATTCTTCTGCATGTGGTTGTCCAATTTTCCTAACACCACTTGTTGAAGAGACTGTCTTTTTTCCATTGGACATTCTTTCCTGCTTTGTCGAAGATTAGTTGATCATTGAGTTGAGTGTTCATTTCTCTCTATTCTGTTCCATTGCTCTCTGTGTCTGTTTTTGTGCAGTACCATACTGTCTTGATGATTACAGCTTTGTAATGGAGCTTGAAGTCTGGAATTATGATGCCGGCAATTTTGATTTTTTTTTTTTCTACATTCCTTTGGCTACTCATGGTTTTTTCTGGTTCCATATAAATTTTAGGATTATTTTTTCCATTTCTTTGAAAAAAGTTGATGGTATTTTGATAGGGATTACATTAAATGTGTAGATTGCTCTAGGTAGCATAGACATTTTCATAATATTTGTTCTTCCAATCCATGAACATGGAATATTTTTCCATTTCTTTGTGTCTTCCTCAATTTCTTTCATGAGTACTCTGTAGTTTTCTGAGTACACAGTCTTTGACTCTATGGTTAGGTGTATTCTGAGGTATTTTATGGTTTTGGGTGCAATTGTAAATGGGATTGACTCCTAATTTCTCTTTCTTTTGTCTTGTTGCTATATAGAAATGCAACTGATTTCTGTGCATTGATTTTACATCCTGAGACTTTACTGAATTTCTGTTTGAGTTCTAGCAGTTTTGGTCAATTACATTTCATTAATGCTGAGGGGAAAATACTGAGCTCCTTTAATCTCATGCTTTCTTCTTTCTCCCATCTTTCACATTGTTCACTGATAAACTCTGGAAAGAGCTACCTCAAAACACTGCTGTTATCTTTCAAAAAAATTCTTTCAAATTGGCATTAAAAAGCCAAGAGAGTGTATTTAATCTGTCAAATTAAATTAAATGGTTTAGGGGCGCCTGGGTGGCTCAGTGGGTTAAGCCGCTGCCTTCGGCTCAGGTCATGATCTCAGGGTCCTGGGATCGAGTCCCGCATCGGGCTCTCTGCTCAGCAGAGAGCCTGCTTCCCTTCCTCTCTCTCTGCCTGCCTCTCTTGTGATTTCTCTCTATCAAATAAATAAATAAAATCTTTAAAAAAAATAAATTAAATGGTTTAGGAATCTGAGGACAATAAAATATCAACATTTTTCTGTTATTCTAATGCCACCTTTAAATGAGTATATAGAGTCTTCTCTATTATTCTAGTATATGCTCTTGCCTTTTAAATGGCATTCTGTGTGTGCCATTTCTAACATACAATATCTAGTTAAAATCAGATTTATGGACATTTAAACATTATAGATGTACCACAGTTTGAATTATCTTCAGAAGTATAAAAATAGGCTCAGTAAGATTTCTTATTGCAAACAGTGTTGCCTGACTAAATTCTCCCAATAAGTATAGCATATTTGGACTGGATACAGATTTATATCAAAGTACAAAGCAATAATTTATACTATTTAGGGATAGCCTTAACTATTGACATTTTGGCTGGGATAATTCTTTACTGAGGAGGCTGTTCTGTGCATAGTAGAATATTTATAGCATCCTTGACTTCTATCCACTAAATACCAGCAGCACTCACCTTCCCCTTTCCAGTTGTGACAGCCTAAAATGGCTCCAGAACTATCCCCTTGGGGGCAAAACAGGCTTCTGTTGAGAAGCACTGGGGTAACACTTGGTGCTGTAACAGATTCCCAAGCACATACAGGCTTAGACACAATAGAAGTCTGTGTCCCTCCTCGTATTCCTGGACAGGTACACAAACTGGTGAATCATCTCTTCTCCACAGTCTTTCAGACACACAGGCTGAAGCACACTCAGCCATCTTCAATAAGAGCCTCCAATTTAGTCTCATTTTGTTTTGTTTTGTTTTGTTCATTTAAACCAGTCAAAGAAGTAGAAGAGCATCAAAGGGGGAATTTTTATGTCTTAAAAGCTTTGGCCTTGAAATAATGCACATTATTTCAATTTACTTTCCGTTCATGATAATAAGTTGCATGGCCACATCTAACTAACTGTAGGAGAGACTGGAATATTATTATAACCTTGTGCCCAGGAAGGAAAAGAACCACTTTTTTTAATTAACATTTAGCCATATGCCTTCCTACTCTCCAGTTTTCCATTTGCATTCTTCATCCAGCACATAAAATACATTCACATCCTTTCACAGAGGAGCCAATCCAAACTCTCCTCCATTTACTACATTGAGTTCAAGCTCCAGGATCTCAAGGTTATATAGAGTCTCCTTTGTTGAGTCCAGAAGTAATTCTTCGTGGTTCAATGACCTATGAACTAAAAGAGACTTTATCTGCCTTACCCACAACCTACAAACTCCTAATGTATAAGTATCCCTTACATCTTAAAAGTTATTGCCTACATATCATTTTACTCCCATTGCATTGGCAGCAACTAGTCACAAGACCAGACCAAACTGTAAGGGAAGTTGGAATATGTAGCTTAGCACAAAAAGAGGAGGAATTTTATTTTGATGAACAGGTAGCAAAGCATATAATGTAATCTGAAGAATAAGATACAACACTAAAAAATTAGGTCCCAGGTGATATTGAGAACAGGATATGCTTACAATATTCTGGTTCTAAGCGATCAGTTAGTAGGGATAGTTTTCCAAAGAGGTAGGGGTCACTTTCTCTATGGTAGGGGGCTGGCAATACATAGACTTAAAGGTAGGGTATCATTTCCAAATGAAGCACAAAACTAAAAAAGTAAAGGAAATGTCTTTTGTGTGAAAAAGAAATCAGTGGGTTAGGTGGAAAGGCTATAGCTCTGGGGCAGCGTGGAAGAGGAGGGGAATGGTTTCCCAAGGATCATTCTGGATAGTCTGGAGATTATATTTAAGATAACAATTCTAAACTAGATTTCAATGACTGATGCATGAGAAAATGTTTAGCAACAGGTCAAAACTGAGCTGATAAGATTGGACTGCCTCAGGTTAGGTAGGATGGAACTAAAGGGCTGACAAAAGGTAGAGACAAACCCTCATTCTCAGGCCTAGCTGGGCCATTATGGTTTTGTTTGTTTTCTGTATTTGTTCGAATTTATTTATAGATTCTTTGATCTGTAGTTCCTAGAACTTTTGCCAAAGAAAAATTGCTCCAGACAAGGTAAATTAGCAAGGAAGACATTACTCAATACTGTTGCAGTAGGAGAGAGAGAGATTGAACACTACTTTGCTCAAACAAAAGGTGGGAAAGTTTTTAGGAACCAGGGTCAGCTAGTGGAAAAGTACTGGAGGACATTAGTGGGGAGGTTGGCCAATGTAATTGGGCCATCTGTGTTTGCTAATCCGTGCTTATTGAAGTTAGGCTCTTATTCTCCCACAGAGACTGGAAGATAGGGGCATTATCTTCCTTGACGATTAAATTTCAAAGTGATGGTCCCCAGGTCCTTGAAAAAGACATTCCTGAGATATAAAACTGGCAAGAGGCTATGTAGGAGAAGATTTACATCTCAAAGCAGCAGGGAGAGAATTTACAATTGAAAATTTTCTACAGTAAATGTTCTTAAAAAAGAGAGGTCAGGGGCCTATAGACAGGAAGAAACCTGTCTAATGTTTAGTCAGTCTGAAGGGAACATTAAGCCTGTCTGTTGGGTACTAAAATATAAAAGTGGTATATTCAGTGTAGAGTGAAGGCAATCACCAACATGTTTTTAAATGTAGTCTCTAATCATGCAGTCCAAACGTCCATTAGCCGTTTTGGTGACTCATTTAAATCTGTCAATTTAAATGGCTCATATAAATCTTTCACCTAAAATGACCACAGCTCTTGGCTTTTAGGATATAAAGGCAAAACATTTCCTTTGGTTTTACATTTGGTCCCTTCAGATATTTTCAAAGTAAACTTAATTTTTAATAATGATATGCTTTATGTAGTGATCCAAAACTGGAAAGCTTTTGAAATGGAGACAGCTGAAAGAACAGTGTGTAAGTTTTCTATTTTTATTAGAACCCCTAGGCCCCAGTTGAGTAATAACTATTTATATAATTATATTAGTATACAGTCGTGAGTTTCCATTTGTTCATAAGTATTTGATAAATACTTCACCAAAATCAGATGTACTCTGTCAATGCTATCTCTTAAATCCTAACAAAGAAGAGAATCCATTAATATGGGTGAGGATTTGCAGAGTAGCTTTCTTTTGGTATTGATTATTAATCCAGCATTTATCTTTATGCATCTTTAAAAGTTTCATGAATATTCTCAACCTGTTTTGTGGGCTTCATCTAATTTTATTTCATATGTTGCCTTTATGTACTCTTGATTCATTTTTATTATTTCATGAGTGTCCATTTTCTCTCATCTTTCCCCCACAAGTTTCTATAAGTTACATAATCAGAATGTAATGATTACTTTGCTAAAAATAATGTTATAAGAGAAAACACTTTTCCTATTAATTGTTTTATTATTCCAAAATTGAATCTTCCCAAATCCTGGATGCATAAATATGTCTCATATTTCTCCTTTATCATCCAAACCTCCTATTACTGGTGAAATAATTAATTCCTTATATGATTATTTTGCAGCATTAATGTCTCTCACAATTACTTTGAAAGAACTATTTAGCTCTTTGGCAATTCTAATGCCCTTGACTTTGTAGGGCGCCCTTGTCAGTCTCAGTGGGCCCATTTCTTTTCTTTTAGAAGAAAGTTATAATATTCCATTGAGATAATGACCTTAAGTTTTGATTTTTAATTAAAAAAGAAGTTTATTTTTACCATAGAATTAATGTAATGATCACTAAGCCTCAATAATTTTTGAAGAAGTTTTTACTTATTTAAAAAATACATAGATAAGTATTGCCATTATGTTTTGAGACTTCTTTAATCACTATTTAGATTAATTTTAATTTTTAATCCGTGAAATACATTGAAATTAAATACAGTTTAAATATTATGCTCTTTTCTCTAAAGATTATGTATCTAAAATAAGTATAGAGTAAATAATTGATCATGCTCTGTCTGACCCTTCTTAAAAAAATTTTAGAGACTTATCTGAAAGAGAAAAATTCATTGGCAATTTTCGATAATTTGTTAGTAAAAGGATTGGTTAAAATATCCTGTCATTAAGCATTTGAATAATGATGATAATTATGATAAATAAGTGACTTATTTTTATAGAGTTAGTAAAATACATTGCTGGCATAGTAATTAGTTAAGTAGTATAATTAGAGAATTTTCAGAACTAAATGTACACTGAAAATCAAAGATTCAGTGCTTTGTAATCAAGGGAATCACACAGATTCTTGAGTTAGAATATGGTTATAATTTTATAGAAAATAATGTGTCCATGTATTTAACATCTGTGCTATGGAATAGTCATTATTAGATTAAACTTCTAAGATGTGTGGTAAATTATCACATTGTTGAGGCATGACTTTGGATTTAATTCCTTTGAGCCTAACATATTGAATCAAGTCCTTCTGATAACGAATAAACCTACTTTATTCTTCAGTATTTGCATCTCAATGTGGTTGTGATGCTCTCTGTTGAATGTATAATACTTTTGTGAAGTTAAAGAAACCATCTGTATTCATTTCCTAGGGCTCCCATAATAAATGATCACAAGTGGAGTGGCTTAAAATAACAGAAATATATTCTCTCTCAATTCTAGAAACCAGAAGTTTGAAACCAAGGTTTTAGAAGGCGTCCTTGCTCCACCTGAAGGCTCTAGGTAAGAATCCTTTCTTCTCTCTAGCTTCTGGTGATTGCTAGTAATCTTTGGCACTCCTTAGCTTATAGCCACATCACTCAAATGTCTGCCTCCATCTTCACATGTCCGTCTCTCCTCCGCGTGTGTCTGAGACTTCACAGGGCCTTCTTGTAAGGGCACCTGTCATTGGATTGGGGGTCTGCCTTAATCCAGTATCATCTTATCTTAAACTGATTACATCTCTAAAGACCCTACTTCCAAATAAGGTCACATTCATAGGTAGTGGGGTTAGGACTTTAACATATCTTTTGAGGAGAAACAATGCAGCTCACACCACCACTAAACTTTGTTGCTGGGAAAACTCAATTACTACTAAGTAATTCAACTATGGTGATACAACCTTAAAAAGTGATGATCCTTCTTATAAGAAGGATTTTTATAAAATGGAGGTCTTGAATAAAGTATAATATTCAATTTAATCCATCTTTCACCAAAGGAAAAACATGGAATTGTGGTCCCCTTCCTGGTCACAGACTTAAGATTATTCTGTAACCAGACTTTGGTTGAAGCTTTATAGCTTTAGTATGTGATTGCAAATGTACATTTCTATTTACCTGAGTTATCTGCACTGCTTTTCTGGATGATATCAAATTAATGAAACCATTGTGAAGTCCTGTGCTGGCTGTTATCTCTTTAAAACTTCTGTTACTCTGGACATCACTTGTATATTTTGTGACTGACCAGTGATTGCAGTTACTGCACATTAATGATAGGCTATGGACTGTGCATAGTTATTGTCATATTGATCATAGTATTGTTTCTCAAAGTGTATTTGGGAAACTTTGGGAGGGCTCGTGGAAGGCATGCAGTCATTGAGGTTGTTCGTATAGCCATGAGATCTAAATAGTCAAACCTCTATTGCCAGAAAGTATTTTTCCACTGAATGAAGGTAAGAAAAAAAAAATGAATTTAATAATCACAAGTATTTCCTTTTTGAGAGAATGTCAGTGAATTAAAATAACTCACAGTGACTAAGGACCTAGAATAAATATAGATGTCAACCAAACTGTTAAAAGCTTTAATGTGTAATTTCGAAGAACTTGTAAAGATTATAGTTGGATTTTTCTTTTCCCATATTTAAAGTAAAATCCTTATTTTAGAGTAGTGTGCATCTCTGAAAGATAATGGAGATAGTAGTTCTCTTGCTAATTTTAATTATATTTTTATATGGTATATAGCCATCTCAAAAGAATTGATCAAATTACCTTTATACTCTGAAGAATCAAGAAAGATGGATGTTTTTGGTCTCTGTTTCTTCATGCTTTGACCCAAATTTTCCATTCTATCACTTTAAGCATCTGGATAAAATAAACACTTCCAATACAATTTTTCTGGCTTGTCCAGAATTCACCAGTGCTGGACATATCCTAGGAACTCAATAAATACCCATTGCACGTTTACATGAAAGAACAAAAATAGATTTTAGTTGTGATTTATGACTAAAAAAATAAGGAAAATTGGAAAGATCTTATAATAGCATGTTGAAGTGTATGTTTTTTTCCTCTTACGGGATCTAAAAATGGAGATACACTGAAATAAAAATTTATATTTTACATATAAACCACTATTCCATTAATCAGTTTATTAGAAAAAACCTGTATATAAGCCTTATAACCTATAGATCAATGTTATTCAAATTGGGCTCCTCAGAGCACCTGCACTGGAATCATTTGGGGGTATTTATTAAAAAGCCAGAATACCAGGCCACACTCCAGACCTATTAATTAGAATCTTAGTGCAATGTCCAAAATTTGCATTTTTCGTAATCTTCACCAATGTGTTTTATGTAACCTTTTATTTTAAAACTATTTTATTTTATTTTATTTATGCATATCTAGAAAGATGATGTCAAATTTCTAAAGTCATTGTTTTTGAAAGTAGAGATAATGGAGAATACCAGAGCCAATATACCTGTGTTGGAGAAACCCTTTCCTTGAAGGTAGCCAAGCAGTTTGATATAGCACTGTTCAATATATATACCATTCTATAGACACCATTGGCTCAGGTATAATTCAGTATAAGTCTACAGTTTCTGTGGGGAACTCTAATCTTCAGTCAGACATGGTAGTGGCAGCTTCAGTAAAAGATGGTAAAATTCTGAGTTAGCCAGGCTTTGATATCAAGGAATTGAAGATTAACCTATTTATTATGGGAATCACATAGTGGGTAGGGAATGTGTAGAGCAGTATCACACCCTTCTTGATTAAGGATATTTTACGTAGGTAGGATTTCAGGACTGTGGGTTATTTTCTTACTGGGGGCTTGGCACACCACGTACAGAAACAATGGCAAAATTCCTGTGGCTCAAAGTCAAGTGGAAGTCTAGAACTTTGGCATGTAATTCTCTGTCAATTAGAAATAGGTATGAAATAGTGAGATCAAGAATCCTAATAATGTAGGTACTGATTTTGTCATACCTGACAGAAATCATGATGACTCTGGCATTTGTTTGTGTACGTTGTAGACATCACTTGAGATTTTTAATTTATATTTTATTTATTTTACTTTTTTTGAGATTATCACTCCAGATTTTCTAAAAAGAGAGAGAGTGCTGGGGCTGTCACCATTTCCTAAAATATCTGAAGCATGGTTCTCTCAGCAAGCCTTCATTGTGAAACCTAATCTCAAATTTTAATGAAGAGATTTTGAGCTCACTTACATGTTCCATAAGAGTAAATGTGAACACCTCTGAAATTCTGTGTTCCCCACACATAGGTCTGTGTAGAGAAACTTATTTTCCTGGTGTTCACAAGCCTTTCATACATCTTCATTATGACAATCTTCAAGGACTTTAAATCCAAAGTAGGAGACCTTTCACCAGTGATATAGAAAGGAAAACTTCTGTGATATGTTTGGAGAATGATGAGTAAAACAAGTTTGTTGGGTGTATTTGACCATTTATATTTGTATTTATATTTGTTTTTTATATTTGTAATTCTATTACAAATATTTATATTTGTAATTATATTTATATTTATATATGTATTTATATTTGTATTTGACAAGATACTGAATGATCTTCTTTGGGTATAACGAGGGATGGGAGATGAGCATCAAAAGGTCTACAAATTGATGGCCTTGGTTATTCCCAGATTCTACATTATAACCTATGTTACCACAAAAAAGTCATTTAAACTTTTATTTTCCGTGCCTTAATTTCCTTGTCTAAGTAGGAACAAGTAACCTTATGGCATTGTCATGAAGGCTGACTGGGCCATATGGCTCCTCTCCCAAGGATGATAGTAATTAAGTGAGTGAACAAATTCCTGCCCACTTGACTGAGGTCTAAATAGGTTATCCTCTATCAAATGGGAAGGAATCAATTTATTCATTTACTCACACATTTAATTAACCTATTGAATGATTACTAAGCATAAAGAATTATCTTAGATCCTAAAGATAAAAGTGAATCAAGTATAGCCCCTATCTTCAACTTGCTTAAAATCTAGTAAAAAAAAATTAATAATAATAATTTGTACTATTTATTTGTTAATAACAGCTGATATTTGTTGAACACTTATCAGGCTAAAGACTTTACATGAATCATTCAAGAATTCTGGGCTAAAAAAACAAATCCCTACCTTAATTAGTGTCTGCATTAGCTAGGGGCTATGAAGGGTAGGAAGTGAAAATTAATATTTAACTTTATATAATCTTATGCATGTAATAAGGAGATAATTATTTTAAGTCATATCATCAGAGTTCAAGTAGAAAAAATGAAAACATCTGACTTAGAATTGGAAGTTTTGAAGACCCTCATTTTACAGATTGGGAAATAGAAGCAGAGTTAGCAAATAAGAACTCCACGTTCAATTCTAGTATTTGGGAATAGATTAGGTGATCTTGCCTTGAAACTGGTTTCTGCTACTTTATGGTTATTGACTTTGTACATATTAGGTAGGCAGAGTAGTCTAAAAATAAACAAGCAAACAATAAAATATGTTTAAAGCTCTTCTGTTTGAAATTCTTGGTCAAATATCCATGGCTCTTAAAAGAGTAATCAAAATCCTGTATTGGCTCACACTGCCTGTAAGGCTGGGTCCCCTTTCTAATTGCGGGCTTCCTGTATCACAGGGACATTGACTGCTCACATTCTCCAGGTAATCTGTACATACTCTTCCCTCCGTCTGGATTTATCCTCTACTTGCCATGTTAACCTCGATGTCCTTTTCAAATTCGCCTCAGGCATTATTTCCTCAGGAATCCCTTCCAAGACCTTTTGACTTGGTGCACTACTTCAGCAATACGGTCACATAACTTTCCAAAATATTCTTGATATGTTTATATGTATTGGGGAGATATAAATTCTTTACATGTAAATTCTTATAATTGTTTGTTTATTTGGGGGGCGGCGGCATTTGGTCTGTTTGCCGCCTGTCTTGCCCTGGGTTACCTCAAAACAGAACTGAGAGAAAGGCTTGTGAGCAGGTGGTTTAATTAGGCATGGTTCCCCTGGAGCAGAAGTGAGAGATGAGACTAAGGAAAGGGAGGAAAGCCATTCAAGATTACAAGTGGTCTGTCCTACTGGAGCTTAAGAGAAACTTTCTAAAATCCTTTTTACAACTGTCTACCCTACAGATGGAAGACGAACTAATTTATTCATTGTCTCCATCCTCATTGGTCCAGGGTAGACCATGGAGTCTCATTCCCTGGGGTGGGAATGTAGGGATAAGTAGAGGCCTGGGCTGGTGGGTCCAGAAAAGGCAATGTTCACACCTGTTCAAAGCTGTACCACAGAAATGGTATGTATAGAAGGTGGGGCTGAGAGGTTTGGAAGGGGCATGAGGGTTACACCCTTCCAGAACCTAAGCAGCAAGATCTATGACCATCTTCCTAACCACTACATACTTACCACTTGCTTAATGACTGGTGTAGAGTTAGTGCTCAATAAATATTTTTCAGGAAATGATTTAGTGGGGTGTAGGAACTCCTTCCTGTTACATTATTGAGTTTGCCAATCATATAATTTGTGAGGACATAAAATTTAAGTCTGGGTAGGGAGATGATGAAATTATTTCAGAAAATTTCCCTTTTTAAGTTGCTGTATATATTGCTGTCTTGATTGGTTAGGTAGTTAGTGGACATGCTCTCTGAATTTATGGACTGTGACATTAAATTCAATGATTATTTTTTGTTAAAGAGAAAATATTTGATGCATACAAAGTGGCAGCTCCGTCTGGGTAGGGATTTTATGGTGTCAAAGCGTTCTCTGGCTCAGAAGGAAAAATGCAAGGCTGCTACCCCACTTCACAAATATTAGAGATAAGATATGGATGTTTCAATAGCCTTCTGTATTGGGCAAGTGATCTTACATCTCACTAAGGTGTTTGGGAGCAGTTAAAATAGATAATAAAGGATAATATCAATGACAACCATGCACACATACCACGGCATAGGACACATGTAAATCAGATGTTAAAAGAACTAAATAATGTGAGAGAAGGAAAAACAAGCAGACAGACAAACAACCGTCATCTATGCAGGACTGCTAACTAAACTTTCCACATATCAACACAGTGTCTCCATCTACCTGATTCAGTTTTAGGCTCAGATGTTACCTCATCAGGGAGAACTTGACCCTTCTTTTTAGTTTAGCAAGTCCTTCTTTGCCTTTTCAAACTCTAGCACCTTATTCTGCTATTTTTCTTTATGGTGTTTTTCTTCATCCCAAAGTACTATATATTCAGTCATTAGTTTACTACTGTTAATTAGTACATACTGAGTGAATAATGTATTGTCACCAGATCCTGAGCTTCAAGAAACAGGTAGTTTGCTCTCGTTGCTGCTTTAATTTCAATGTCTAGGATAGTTACTGGCATAAACGAGTTACTCAATAAATATTTAAGGAATGACTGACCAATCAAAAGAACACATGCATCAGTCTAGAGTAGAAATTGAAAAACTACAACCTGCCTCCTGTTATTGTAAATAAAGTTTAATCAGAACACAGCCATACTCATTTATTTACATATTTTCTATGACCATTTCCTTAGTACAACAGATTAACCATATGGCCCACAAACCTGAAAATTTTACTGTCTGACCCTTTATAGAAAAAGTGAGCTAACTTCTGTTTTAGAGTCCTAGCACACCAGGATTCATAAGTACAGTTCCCATTTCCTAAAAATCGTATTATAGATACAGACTTTTAATTTCTTTTACTTTTCAGTATGTGTATATGTGAGGTATATATATTTTTTTTTAAAGATTTTATTTATTTATTTATTTGACAGAGAGAGAGATCACAAGTAGACAGAGAGGCAGGCAGAGAGAGAGAGAGGAAGCAGGCTCACTGCTGAGCAGAGACCCCGATGCGGGACTCGATCCCAGGACCCTGAGATCATGACCTGAGCCGAAGGCAGCGGCTTAACCCACTGAGCCACCCAGGCACCCCTGTGAGGTATATATTTTTATCTATCTATATAGATATAGAGATATACATACATACATACATATATAATATTGATATTTTTCGGGGCACCTGGGTGGCTCAGTGGGTTGAGCCACTGCCTTCAGCTCAGGTCATGATCTCAGGGTCCTGGGATCGAGCCCCACATCGGGCTCTCTCTCAGCAGAGAGCCTGCTTCCTTTCCTCTCTCTCTGCCTGCCTCTCTTGTGATTTCTCTCTGTCAAATAAATAAATAAAATCTTAAAAAAAAAAATATTGATATTTTTCTGTGACAGAAGTCCACATAAATAATATCACAACTGTTATTCTTAATCAATTCAGAAGAATTCTGATACAAATTTTTTCCATGCCTATAACTCTTCCAAGGGCAACTGCTGCAAGAAAAGCAGGCAGAAGAATCCTCTATGTTTTCCTATTGAATTTAGATGTAGAATATATTTGGTTCTAGTCAAAGTACTGGCATTAACTACATGTATGACCATACATTACATAACTACATAGAAAGACATCTGTTCTCACCTTAAAGTAATGAGTGATATTAATTCTCAAGTTGTTTCTGGCTCTAAAATTCTGATGCCAATTATTATCTAAGTAAACATTCAGGATATAAATTTTTTTTTAAAGATTTTATTTATTTATTTGACAGATAGAGATCACAAGTAGGCAGAGAGGCAGGCAGAGAGAGAGAGAGAGAGAGAGGAGGAAGCAGGCTCCCCGCTGAGCAGAGACCGATGCGGGGCTCGATCCCAGGACCCTGGGATCATGACCTGAGCCGAAGGCAGAGGCTTTAACCCACTGAGCCACCCAGGCGCCCCCAGGATATAAATTTTGAGGAGAAAAAAAGAAGCCAGTTTAAGGTATATCAATTCTTTATTTCTTAAGGCATTTGTCATCAGAAAATTGCAAAACCGAGGGGGAAAGAAGGCACATACTGGCTTAATGTTCTTTCCATATCAAGCTGACAGAATGTGACAAAGAACTTCATTAATCGACTGGTATCACTGTTGTTCTGAATTGGACTGATGGAGTCCTAGCATTGTACAAATTAGGACTCAATAACTCAGATCTGGGAGTTGCACTGTGGAATATTGTGACTGAGCCTTTTTTGAGGTATGAGAGTCAAATTATCTCATTTTTGGAAGTGTGTTAAGGAGGTTTGTATTTCTTGTTTTTCTGAAAGAAACGGCATTTCCCTTTTCAGTTATTCTGAGGCAGAAAATGGGATAGTACTTAGACTAGGTAAAGAAAAGAATTCTCGTAGATTGAAGGGAACTTCGGATGAAACATGGAAATTCTTGTTAATGAGAATTCACTTACCCTTGCCATGGGAAGGTTTGCCAAGAGCAAGGTAAATGACCCGAGGACACATGGAGGCAGTGTTCACTCTTAAGAGAAATTATTTATTTTCTCAATTATACATCCAGTTTTTCCAAGTTTTCCTCAAGTTTTCATTAACTTTCATAAACTTATATAACTTGTGTTTGTTAGAAGATCCTAGTGATGCTCCCTGGTGTTGAACACATTCCCCTAGACTAGAGAGAACCAACTGCATTCTCCTATAAAAGAAAAGTTTGCCCAATAGATTTGCTATCTTAAGAAGCTGTTACTCTTTCTGTTATACTGTTAGAGGCAGTAGAATATAAACAATGAAAGAAGACCCCACCCAGGTTCGATCCTGTCTCCATCATTTCTGTAGTATGGCCAAATTTATTATTATTGCTTCTCTTTCCTCATTTACAAATCCTTAATAATAATTACACCCATTTCATAAGGTTGTTAAAGATGGTGTCTTTGAAAATTTCATAACCTCCTGGCCAAAGTAAGCACTTGGTAAATGATAAATGTAAGGTAATACATACCAGGCTAGATTATTTTTCCGATTATGGCATTTTATATGGATTAAGCTGGAGTTAGAGCCACAACATTCAATAAATGTGAAGGAAAGATGATAAGGAAGTCAGAAGTGAGGGGGAGTATTAGAGCATGAGCTTCAAAGCCCCAGAGCGTGGAGGTACAATATTTGGAACCTGGCATGAGGTTAATTAAGTAGGACAGCACTCTTAATTATGCAGAACTGGTGCAAAATTGGTGGTTTCCACTTTGGAAGGCCACTGAGAATGCCATAGATTCTAATAATGATAGATGTATCATAATGTAAATGGCTATTTAAGGAGGAGATTAAAAACAGCATAGATTTTGAAAACTGGTGTTTCAGAAGGATTAAGGCAGCAGTCATTAAAATTTGGCATTGCAGAAGAATGAATGGTGTTCTATTTCAGAGTTTCACCAGTTTCTTAATGTGAGACTTCAGATAAGTTACTTAACTTCTCTGAGTCACAATTTTCTCTTCTATAAAATGGGAATATCACAGCATTTTCCGGAGGCAATGAGTCATTCCAAAGAGGTTCATAATGTATTATTTTTAAACTTGCTAATACTGTCCAGAGAATAGCTAAATCCTCAAAAAATCCTCAAAAAATACCTGCAGCACTAAATCAGTTTGCAGCTGTATGCCACATGTCTCTGTTTGGAATCTACATGGGAAACCTTTTAAATAATATCTCCAAAGTCCCAATTTTACTATTAGGAGAGTTTCTACAAGGAAGGGAGCAGCTGATCAAAGCATTCCTCTTCTAGATATCTGGCCAATGCGTGAGAACAAACAGGCTTCCCTTAGTATAATTAGCACCATCTAAAGTTTTTTTTAAAAAACTGCAAAAACTATTATTTTTTAAGATTGAGAATAGAATAAAAACACTGAAATCTTGAGGTGAAAGAATGAAAAGTCTATAGACATGACCTAAACACATAAAGATATTCAAAATTCAATTATAACAAAAGGAATCAAAATTAGAACTACTCTATATCATTTTTTACATATCAAAAACCTCAAACTTCAAAAGCCAGAAAACATGCTCTGTTGCTTAAAATGTAAGGACGTTGGCACTGTTTTACCATTGGACCCCCAGAAAATTCACTGATTTTGTGAAGGACCCTGTGTAGTGAAAGACGCTGATTTTTTGTAATTTTGTCTATGACCATCTAATTTGCATATGTCTCACTAAGGCAACTAAAATACTTGTTACTTGTTACTTGCTCATGGGACTGTCAAAATACTGTTCTCCATGTAGTGCACTGGCACACAGTGTTGTATGGAATGACAAAACTTGATACCACTGCTCTGTTTTTCAGCCATCTTTTAAAAGGCAGTGCCTAAACTTACCATTTTCTGCATATCACTTTGGGGCCTTAAATTCCTTTCTTATCTAATTACTATCATTATTCTTTCTTGGTCCTTGGGTGTAATTTCTTCATTGTCACTATTTTCATAATACCTTAGCATTTTACTGTATTTGTTTTATTTGCCTTTTCAGTTGCCTGGTTAGCATCCTTATATGGCTAGTTGTTATTTATATTAAATTCTCTGTTAAAATATCTGATGTATTTCCTGACTCCTGTATAGATACTGACTTGGTACAGTCAAGAACTATAACACATTATATTATTATTTTTTTTAAAGATTTTATTTATTTATTTGACAGAGAGAGAGGTCACAAGTAGGCAGAGAGGCAGGCAGAGAGAGAGGAGGAAGCAGGCTCCCTGCAGAGCAGAGAGCCCGATGCGGGGCTCGATCCCAGGACCCTGAGATCATGACCTGAGCCGAAGGCAGCGGCTTAATCCACTGAGCCACCCAGGCGCCCCACATTATATTATTTTTAAAACATCAGTCCATAAAGCCACAGTGCTACAAATAAAATAGAGAAGATGGAGGAAAGAAGTTATTTTCAGATTATGCTAATAGATGTAGAATAATGATATATTATGAAAATTACCATTTGCCACTGCCACAATAATAATAAATGTAGAGAAATATCTTTAATAAGTATTAAACCACTAGATACAAAGTTATTGGGTTAGAGGGCATTTGTCATTTCTCAAGATATCATTTAATAGATTATGTGTTATGTTAAAAAAGTTAAAATAACCTTTTCTATGTATATATTTGGCATATACCACCACAATAGGACTGATACAATGTACTTCTTGACATGTCTCCTCCTTTCTTCTTCTTTTTTAAAGATTTATTTATTTGGGGGGGCATGAAGGGCAGAGGGAGACCATTTTCAAACAGACTCCCTGCTGAGCCTAGAACCTGACCCTAGTGGGGGCAGGAGTCTCAATTCCTAGACGCTTGAGATCACAAACTGAGCCAAAACCAAGAGTTGGAGGGTAACCAATTGAGCCACCCAGGCGCCCTATCTCCTGCTTTCATTGAGGTGTCCACGACATTACTTTATTTTAGCATTCTTGCCAAACTATTCAATCTTAATTTAACTGTAAGGAAATAGTCAAATAATTCAAAATTAAGGGATATTTAATTTTAAAAATTGTACAATATTCAAATAGAAAGAAGGAACACTTTTCTTTCTATTAAAGACATACTATATTCAGATGTAATGCATTATCTTACTATCTTTCTATAACATTTTAGCTTTAAAAAACGTGTAAAGAACTTTAGGAGCAATTGAGACATTTGAAAATAGACTATTAGGCAAGATAATTGTATCAATTTTAATTTCTTGGGTGTGATGATGGCATTATGGTTATGTAGAAGAATGTCCTTGTTCTTAATTGATACATGCTGCATTATTTAGGGATGAATTATAATGATGGCTGCAACTTACTTTAAAATGGTTCAGAAATACATATGTATTTTATATATCTAAAATATTTATATAGATTTATATACAATATCTATATAAATATTTATTTATTTATATTTATATATATTTATATTTATATATATTTATATTATTATATTATTTATTATATATTATATAATTATTAATTATATATTTGTATATATTATATATTTATATTTATATATATTTATATATTTATATTTATATATATCTATATATATTTATATATTAAATATTTATATATATATATATATATATAAAAGAGTAGAATATAGTGAAAGATAAAATATTACAAAAAATGAACAGTTGGTGGGGCACCTGGATGGCTCAGTGGGTTAAGCCTCTGCCTTTGGCTCAGGTGATGCCAGAGTCCTGGAATCAAGCCCTGCATAGCACTGTCTGCTCAGCGGGGAGCCTGCTTCCCTTCCTCTCTCTCTGCCTGCCTCTCTGCCTGCTTGTGATCTCTCTCTGTCAAATAAATAAAATCTTTTAAAAAAAAATGAACAATTGGTAAATCTAGGCTAATTGTATACACATTGCATGTTCTTAACTTTTCTATAGATTACAATAATTTTTCATAGGAAGTTAGGGTGGGAGAAGAGGAACAACATGATCTCATTTCAGATTTAAAAGATAGATTTTGCAATAGTGATACAGTAAAATTTAAGCAGACCAAGACTGAAAGAGAAAGGCTAATTAGGTGACTATTTCAATAATTCCAATGATTAGAGCAAGTGGCTTGGAATGGGGTGGTGAAAGTTAAAGTTGTGTGAAATTGTGGATTCTGGGTCAGTTTGGAAGATAAATTACTGGGAAATAAAATTAAAAACAAAATCTCCCAATACAGAAATCCTCTCCACAAAATTAGTGGAGAAAAGAAACAGTTTCTTATTGAATAAGCATTAAAATAGAATGTGGTAGCAATCTGCTGAGATTTCAGACAGAAAGAAGTCTTACCTTTTTATATAATAAAGAAGACATGACCCATTACATACATGATCTCAAGACAAACAGTAACTGGCCCTCAAGTAAGAGGACTTGAGAACACCATTTGTCACTTATAATTTACTCTAAATTTACCTGGTGATTAGCTGACCATTTATGTTACTTAATCCGCCCTATCTGGAGGTGAAACACAATTGTTTTATCTTTATGACAGGAAGTAGTTTTGCATCTTGAACAATGCGTCCACTGAAGTCAGGCTTCTACCTTCCCACAGAAATGTTTACATTTCAAAGAGATGGCTCCTGGGTCTTTAGAAAAGACATTTCTGGGTCAAAAAATTGATAATAGGCCTATATCTGGTTCTCAAAATGTATTTACTCACTTTTTTTAAAGTATTTAAAATAACAGGTTTTTTTAAAATAAATGTTCTAAGGAAAGTGATAGAAGTGGGAGAAGTCTCTTCTCTTACTTTTCGTAGGGAGAATTAAGCCTCCTTTTTCATTTTTATTTGGCCTTATAATCGCTTCCATCTGATAGATTAGATGTAAGGGAAAAAACAAGAGAGAAGGGAGGCAGTAAAGTTTAGCAACTGAAAGAAAAGACTTGAGTTAAATGGAGAAAACTTGAGGAGAAACAATAGGGAAAGGGTTACAGATTTGGAGTTTCAGTGCATGAAGCTGGAACTGCCTTTTGTACTTCCTAGTTGTTATGCTAAGCAGGCAGGTATATGAGTTTGAAACTTAGAGGAAAGGTGTGGGTTAGAGCTGTAATTTTTTTGAGTCTTCGCTGGCATTTAAAGTGGTTAATGGGACCAAAGCCAATTAGCCACTTTATCTTTATTCATTAGAGATCCAAAGAAAAGGGATTCAGTCTGTGCCCTGAACCACTACAAAGGAAATGATTGGGGAGATAAGGAAGAATCAGTAAAGGAGACTGTGAAGAAGTAGTCTGTGAAGTCAAACAGAAAACTGGGTGAAAGCCTGTGTTCTCTACAGGAAATGAAGAAAATATTTCAGGGAACAGATTGATCATCTGTGTCAAACGCTGCTAAATCAAGCTAGATGAAGCCTGGGAGATAAGTATTGGATTTATCAATGTGAAAGACATTGGTGATATCCAAAACAGCATTTTTCTGTGGAGTTGTGAAGTTGAAAGCCTGGCTGGTATAAGTTTAAGAGAGAAGGGGAAGAAAAATTTAAGACAGTGAATACAGAAATACTCTTTCCAAGGGAATTAGTGTGAGTAGCACAGATGTGGAACTATAATCAAATGGGAAATAAAGCAGATTTTTTTTAAGAGGAAAGAAATTACAGGATATGTGTATGCTGACAGCAATGACGCAGCGAAGAGGAGAGGCAATTAATAATACATGAGAGAAAGGAATTGTTGAACGATGTTCTTAAGTAGGTGAGAGGGCACAAGTGGAGGAGTTGGTCTTATTCAAGAACAACAGTGGTTCATCTATGACTCAGAAAGGAAAGGGCACAGATGCTTGTTGGTAGCTGTGATGGTGGGAATTTAGAATATTCTCTGCTGAGGGGCGCCTGGGTGGCTCAGTGGTTTAAGTCTCTGCCTTCGGCTCAGGTCATGATCTCAGGGTCCTGGGATCGAGCCCCGCATCGGGCTCTCTGCTCAGTGGGGAGCCTGTTTCTCCCTCTCTCTCTGCCTGCATCTCTGCCTACTTGTGATCTCTCCCTGTCAAATAAATAAAATATTTAAAAAAAAAAGAATATTCTCTGCTGATTATACTCTCAGAAAAGTTGGAAGATTATCATGATGGTGTGGGGAAAGTGTGAGCAGTTAAAATGAAGAGCAGAAAGTGTGTAGCTATCTATGAAAATGGGAGAATAACTAACCAGTGCCATAGAGTATGTTTGCTGGGCAGCCTCAAAAGCCTCTTTGTGGTTACTGACCTTGAACGTAAAAGCAAAAGTAATCAGCATGGCTGTGTGTGTGTGTGTGTGTGTGTGTGTTTCAGCTTAGAAGCTGTGGGTACAGACTGGGGTTTGCATTTTTCCTTCTGGCAAAGCAAATGTGGCAAAGTGAGAACATGACAAGACAGTTGAGAGTATGTGTAAGGGAGCTATTATAGGAATTGGCCATGGAATTTAAGCTGCCTTACGAGGGAAGTGAAGAGGTGATAAAATCAATGGGTTATAGTTATTGATGACTGTGCCATCAGAGGTTGAAAAATTTAATATAGCTATAGACGCGAGATTGCTTCAGTAAGAAACGCCACAAGATAAACCACATAACTAATATATGCAGTAGACATATTAAGCACTGTAAAGGGTCAAGAAATTATACAGTGTTGGAACAGGAAACAGTTCAGTTTTTTCTAAATGTCAAAAAAAATCACAAAATGTAAACTTTTATACTTATTACAGTTTAACAGTTTATCCTTCATTGGTTGTAACTGAATAGTGCATTCTGCCCATTAACAGTTAAATGTAATATAAGGAATAAAGTTGTGTCAGTTGTGACTTAGCCATAATAATATTTTTTAAAACATTCATGTGAATAATTCAGATAGCTTTTTCATGATAAGCTGATTTGTATTTATATCAATATTGTTTTCTGATTCAACAAGGAACAAAGGCCTTTAAACTTTATGACCAAAGTTTACATTCATGAATTTTTAAGATAGTTCTGCCAAATTTGCTATAGTAACAATCTGTCAGTAATAAGATTCCCTTGTCTCTTATTAAATAAAAATCAAAGGAAAAATTCCTCTTTGGAGCTAAAAATTCTGGCATGCCTAAGAATGGAAAAGAAGCATATTGGAAGGCTCATATTTAGAGTATGCATTTTGGTTTGCAGATCTGAAATTAAAAAGATGATTCAAAACAGTTAAGAGAAGCTAGTTTAAAATTCCTCATACATCTTGATGTATTTTTATAAACATCAGGCAAGCAGGTCAGGGAGGTATTAGTATTATTGCTTAAACTAAAAATGAAATGGGCTTTGACTTTGTCTTGGATTATTGACTTTTTCTGTTACAAATGGAAAATAAATCTTTTTCTGAAGATAGTTATAATTGAAATATTTGAATATGTCATTGTTTTCTGTGAAATGGGATCACTTTATAGACCTGTACTAATGTGGTGGAACTATACCAAGAGACTAATCTAATTTCTATAGTTTTCAGTAACAATAACAACAACAACGACAGCAACAACAACATTTGAAATATGGTGTCAGGCACTGGGTGATGCATGTCAGAGGGAGATTTGGGACTAGTTTGTGTGGATGTGTGCGTGCTGGCCAAATAAAGAACTCAGGTGGGAAGCCTGTTTGGAGATCCCCCTCAAAGCATAAAGTGTTTTTTTTTAAATATTTTATTTATTTGACAGAGAGAAATCACAACTAGGCAGAGAGGCAGGCAGAGAGAGAGGAGGAAGCAGGCTCCCCGTGGAGCAGAGAGCCCGATGTGGGGCTCGATCCCAGGACCTTGGGATCATGACCTGAGCCGAAGGCAGAGGCTTTAACCCACTGAGCCACCCAGGCGCCCCTAGAATAATATATTTTTAAAGCACCGTACTTGGTCTTAAAATAAGCCTTCTCTCTCTGCTTGACTTATTTCACTCAGCATAATCTCCTCTAGTCCCGTCCATGTTGATAGAAAAGTTGGGTGTTCATCCTTTCTGATGGAGGTATAATACTCTATTGTATACATGGACCATATCTTCTTTATCCATTCATCTGTTGAAGGACATCTTGGCTCTTTCCATAGTTTGGTGACTGTGGTCATTGCTGCTATGAACATTGGTATACAAATGGCCCTTCTTTTCACTACATCTGTATCTTTGGGGTAAATATCCAGCAGTGCAGCTGCTAGGGTAGTTCTATTTTTAATTTCTTAAGGAATCTCCACACTGTTTTCCAAAGTGGCTGCACCAACTTGCATGCCCACCAACAGTGTAAGAGGGTTCCCCTTTCTCCACATCCTCTCCAACACTCATTGTTTATTGCCTTGTTAATTTTGGCCATTGTAACTGGTGTAAGGTGGTGTATCAAAGTGGTTTTGATTTGAATCTTCCTGATGGCTAATGTTGATGAACATTTTTTGTGTGCCTGGTAGCCATTTGTATGTCTTCTTTGGAGAAGTGTCTGTTCATGTCTTCTGCCCATTTTTTGACGTGATATCAGTTTTTTAAGTGTTGAGTTGTGAGGACTTCTTTATAGATCTTGGATATCAGCCCTTTGTCTGTAGTGTCATTTGTAAATATATTCTCCCATCCTATGGTTTTTCTCTTTGTTTTGTATTAAGGAGGGCATATATTGCATGGAGCACTGGGTATGGTGCATAAACAATGAATCTTGGAACACTGAAAAAATAAAAAAATAAAAAAGCCTTCTCTACAAAAATAAAATTAATTCCTTTTCTCATAAAACAAACATTTGTTGTCAGCGCAATATGTGTAAGGCAATATTCAAGAGCCCAATAATAAAAATTTCAAATCTGGCATTTAACTTCACCGAAAATATGCATATGTACATACATATTAGCTAAGGAGACTTTCTTAACCACGGGGGAAGGAAGGAATATATTAAACACTAGCAGTGTTTATAGGAGTGAGTTTTTATTCCCATGACTTTAGGTGGTGATAGTGCTCAAATCTGCATCCAGAGGACAGACATTGCCACTGAAATTGAGACAGTCTGCCTGACATTTCCACTTGAATGTCTAATTGAACCCACAAATTCAGTGTTTCCAAAATAAACTATGATTTCATCTACCAGAACATGTTATTCTTCCCACCTTTATATTTCAGTAAATGGTCCAAGGTGATTGTTTCCTCTCTGCCCTCACTTTCTATAACCAACAGATACATGACCTCCACTCACATTCATCTCAAGTTCATCCAAGTATTTCCCTCTGTACAGCTCCCACATAATCACAACCGGCATCTTTTCTTAGACTACTGCAGAATTGTCTTAACCAGTCTTATTTTCCACTTTTGCCTCTACCCCTCAACCTTTCTTCCATAGAAGAGCCAGACTGATCTTATTAAAATGTAAATCTAATCATGTCTCTCCTTGCTAAATCCTACAGTGATTTCCAGTTACGTATTGAATAAAATCTAAACATTGTATTGTGGCTGCAGAGTCTCTGGATTCCTCTGTCTTTGCCCATTTCTCTAACTTTAGCTCCTTTTACTTTCTCCCAAAGCACCAGTTTATTACTGGTGAATCTACCTTGAATATGCCACTGTTTCACAGACTCTGAGCCTTTGGTACTCGATTCCTCAAAATTCCTCAAACCAGCACATATGCCATCTAATAAATGGCAAATGGCTTTCTTCAGTTGTTACAGAATTTACATCAATTTGTAAGAATCTCCTCCATTCTTTCTCTGCTTATTGCATGGCTAGTTAGACTGCAGGATCCAAGAAGGCAGGAACCTGGTTGCCTTGTTTATTATTACTACCAGCACAAATAATTAATGATTGTTTTTAGAATAGTATAATATTCCAAATATTTCCACTATTCCTTATTTTCTTTCAGTATTTATTGATCTAATAGAAAAGACATATTTATACAGCTACATAATTGTAATTATAAAAATATTATAATCAGTATGTGGTACTTTTTTCACATGATATTTTACAGGGACATTTCCAGTATCATCTTAGTTGGTTCCATTTAACAAATAGATGCTGTCTATCTACTATATATCAGGCTTTGTATTAGGCCCTAGTAACACAGAGATTAATACAGTATGGTGCATCAGAATGTTATTAGTGCTGATATTTTTGAGAATTCATAAATCATAAAATTCATAAATCATTTTTATTTCACTAAATTTTCATGCATTCTTCATAATATATGAACTCTTTTCATTCTAGTTATTTTATGATAAAACTATTTTTGTATTTACTGATTATAAAAAGTATTACATGCTTATCATGAAAATTGAAACAATCAGATGTGTATGTTAAAGACTGTCAAAAGTTCTTCTACATATTCTGCATCAACCAGAAATAACATTATTTTGGTTTTATACCTTCAAATCCATTCATATTAGGCCTAATGCTCTATAATCACTTTTAAACTCAGCAGTATGTCATGGATGTCTTTCCATGTCTATACATGTGTTATAACCCGATCTTGATAAAAGCTTTATAGTAGTCTATCATTAATTAATTGCTTCATTTATTATTTAATCTGTTTACTTTTGATAGAATTTTGCAAAAATAACAAATAAAAGCAAGTTTGAACACTTCATTAGTTATTTTTGTTGGGTTAATTCATACCTTTGATTATCTTTTTAAATCCTTGTTTTATGTTTCTCCATGCAATATGAGTCACATTTTTTGTGTCAGTAATGGATTTTATACTTGTCACAGTTACGTGACAATGATAATAAATACATGGGCAAAAATAACATTACTTATCTGCATTTAAGAAATCCAATTATTTATTAATTTATTTATTAAAGATTTTACTTATTTATATGAGAGAGAGAGCATGAGAGCATGAGAGGTGGGAGGATCAGAGAAAGAAGCAGACTCCCCACTGAGCTGGGATTCCCAATGCAGGACTTGATTCTAGGACCTCAGATCATGACCTGAACCGAAGGCAGTTGCTTAACCAACTGAGCCATCCAGGCACTCAAGAAATCCAGTTATTGCCAAATGTGTCCATACGCTTATTGCAAATTGCTCAAGTTCCTTGAGTTACAGGTCATCCGTAATAATAAATAATCCAGCCAGGACAAAATTTGCCTTGACATAGAATTCCTCCTTCTCTTGCTGTTGGTAGAACTTTTGCCCCAATTAATATGAATCACTTTATTTTTAAGCCTGTATTTAACCTGTGTACATTTGTTATAATTACACGTGTCTGGTATTATTTCTTCTATCATTTTCAAACTTTTGTATTTATTCTGTTTTCTTGCTTTATATATTCTCTTTTCCTTGCTTTTGTCAGAATTGACAATATTTTTCTTATAATTTTTTTTCTCTTTCAATCCTTACTATTCTGGTTTTCAACTATGATACCAGAATTTCCTACACTGTTTTTGTTCAAAAATATAGTCCAAGAGTTTATTTTTCTCAATAGCTTATTCTGAATTAATTCAATAATATTTGAACCACACAAAAATACATATCAAATTATTAAATTATTTTCTGCATTCTGCCTCAACTCTCTTTCTCTGGAGACTACAACTTTTATACTGGCTAAATTTAATGTTTCTCTTTTGAATCTCTATTTCTCTTCATGATTCTTCTGATTTTTCATTATCTGCTATATTTGCAAATGGTAGTCTATACCAATAATCTGTATCAGTAGCTTAGATTGCAATCTGTATCAATTGCAATTGATAATCTTTATCAGTCTGTCAATAGTTTTCAAAATATCTTGTGCTTTGTAATCTATGTCCTGAGATTTTTTTTTTTTTTCTAAAAATCCATGTGCCTGGATACAATTGATATATCCTGAATCAGAACTAGAAAGCCCAGAGAAGCCTATGGCCCAGTATATTTTAAGAAACCTTCTCAGGGGATTCTTGTGCCTATCTCTGATTAAGGAAAGCTGGGTCATATTGACATATTGATGGCTTCTTCGGACTCCCTCAGCAATAGTAAAAATCACTATTTCATTGATTTTCCTTTGTGGGCTTCAAGACCATTTCACCCATCTTCAGAGAGTGGCAATGAGGTTTGTTTACTATTAAAACTCAATTCGTTCAATGTCCTTTCCTAAGCAAGTAAAACTGGGAATACAATGCTCCAATCAGGTCCCCTGGTAGCTAGGTTCTGAGGAATTTCTAAAAAGTCACTCGGTTTTCTCCCTGCTAACCCACCAGCAAGCACCTGCAGTCTCTGCTATGCTTCTTTGTGACTGCCTTCAGCAAGAGCTATAGTTATCATGGGAAGGAGTTACACAGAGAGCTGATCACCTTAATGGCTTTCACCCCTGAGTGTTTCAACAAGATGAAATTAGATATTCTACCTCCTCACTTCCTCTTATTTTCATGCTAGCTATATCAGAAGCCTGTCACAGCTAATTCCTCACATTACCTTTTGAGTAGTTCAGTAAAATCTGAGGATGAGTAGCCCTGGAGGGGCATTCGCTGAGGTCACACAATATTTTTCAGCTTTTCCCCTCCTAATTGTCACACAGGTCCCCACCCAGAGCCCTTACTCTCAACAATTGCTGCCCTTAGCTTGGGACATATTGGGGAGAAATTATTTACATGTTTTTCTGGGAATCACTCCTTTTCTGGTATGACATCTAGGTATTTTCAGCATTATTTCTTCATCTTGACCCCTTCTACCTCATATATTACAGATATTTTGAAGAAATTTCTGGAAGTCCCTGATCCTAATTTCAGTAGCAGAACAGAATTTTTTAATTGGGGGGGGGGTGTCATTTCATGACAAGGGAGTAAAGCTGGTAAAAAATGTCATTTTGAACACTAAAAAAGGAACATTGTTATTTGTAGGTTTTACTTCTAGAATTTTTATTTGGCTCTATTGTATAATTTCTATATCTCTATTTCCTATCTTGTCATTCTTCGTGAGCATATCTTCCCTTGTGTCCTTGAGCATAGATCTAAGAATTGCTTTAAAATCCTTGTCTGTTAATATCAACATTGGAGTATCTCACAGTTGATTCCATTGTTTCCCTTCAGAACAGATTGGTGTTTTCTAGTCCCTTTGAATTCAGGTAATATTGGGTATTATTTTGAACCTGAAGAGTATAGTATGTGTATTTTCACTTTGAAGTAGGCAGTTAACTTGGTTGAATTCAGCCTACAAAACTCAATCTTCCTGTGGTAGGCAGAACTTAGAGTGTATTCATTTTAGTTTTAGTTTCATGCTTAGAGCTACACATTACATGTGTGATGTGGTAAGCAGAATAATGGCCTCCCAAGGACATCCATGTCCAAATACCTGCAACCTCTGGACATGATACCTTACATTAATTTAAAAAGAGACTGGCAGATGTGATTAAATCAAGGACCTTGGGATAGGCATATTATCCTGGGTATCCAGGTGTATCCAGTCTAATAATATATGGCCTTAAAAGCAAACAACTTTTCCCAGCTGAGATGAGAGTCAAAGGGAGATTAGCTATGGGTAAAAATGGTCAGGGAAATGCAGTATTTTTGGGTTTGGAGATGGAGAAAGAAGGGCAAAAGAAAGGAGTGCAGATAGCCTCTAGAAGTTAGAAAAGGCAAGCAGGAATGTTCTCCTGTAGAACCTTTCCAACACCTTGATTTTAGCCCAGTGAGACACTAAAAACTTAGAACTTCCGTAACTGTAGGGTAAGTTTGTGTTCTTTTAAACTACTCATTGTGTGGTGATTTATATGGTAGCACTGGGATGCTGATAGATTTGCGCAGGTATCAGTCAGGTATTGGAGTAGAATTTATACACAGAATTTGGTGCTTACCCTCTTTGACTATCTCATTCTGAGTTTCCTCCCTTACACTCTAGTAGTTATGCTATTCCAAATGCTGTCCTCTGGTTTTTTAAGCCACTAAGACCACCAACTTCTCACAGGAGCATCAGATATCCCACATGCCACAGACTGGACCTATCCTCTGAATTAAAGTCATAAAAATAGGATTTTTGATTCCTGCCATTCCTTCTATCCAAGAGTAAATTCTCAGTGTCTACTTGTTTTTGTTTATTCTCTAATGCCTTCAAATAGTTGTTTTTTAATAATTTGTCCAGTATTTATGGCTCTAATCTATAAAAGGATTGGTCTTTGAGAAGCTTACTAGGCCATACAGGAAGATGGATTACCTTGTATTACCCATATAATTGAAAAACAACAACAACAACAACAATAGTTTAAAAGAAGAAAATTAAATAACAAAGCTGGAGCCCCCCCTCCCCTTTTGAGGACTTTCACTGTTTAAATAACTAACATTTATATTATGCAGAATATACATAATTTACTTAGTCACATCTTATTGGCCATTTGAGTTTGTTTTTTAAAAATATTCACAATGATAAATATCTCATCTAGGAATGTTTCAATATAATAGGAACAGAGGCAGTGGGGGACAAATTCTTTGGAGTACATTTCCCAAATAGCATTTTATTAGTGAAATATATGAGTGATTTTATAGCTCATATTACATATCACAAATTTGCTCTCCTAAAAGACCAAGGCAATTTACTATCAACATGTAAGTATACTTATTCTTCCACATCACAACACTAAATTATATATAATTTACTTTTATTATTTTAATAGGTGTGTAATGGTATCCGTACTTGACCTTTATTGCTTTGAGCTATCTATTATCCTTCTCGTGGTTCTGGTAATAGTCAGATGTTTTGCAGAATCAATCTTCTCCTCCTCTGAGTCCATGTGGTCTGAGTGGTCAGGCCCACTACTGGCTCTTTCCTAAACATTAAAAATTAACTTAAAGACTAAAAATAACTTCAGTTGATTCATCTTGATGGATGCACATTCTGGTAAGATTGTGCTTCAGTTTGATCACAAGATCCCCTGAGCTGCATTACTCTGCCTATGCTGAACCCATGTCAGCAGCTTTTCCTTTGAATAAACAAATATTTCTCTGAATACACAAAAAAAAATCCATTATTCACTTAAACTTGTCAGAGTAACTTTCTAATACTTGAAAGAAAATTACCTAAAATCATAGATAGATAGATAGAGAGTGAGGATATGAATATAATTTATATTTTGAATTTTTCACTTTATTTACTCAATTCAGTTAGTCTGTTTTGGGCACCTAGTGTGACACAATATTCTATTAATTGGGGATAAAACAGTAATATGATATAAATTCTAACTCAGGAAGCTTACAGAATATTTGTATAGTCAGGAATACAATATATAACAATAATTACTACATTCCAACTAAACACTTGTTTTTCTACTTTTCAAATATATTTTGTCCTTTATGCTAACACATTTGGATACATTTTTTACATTTTGGATAATGCTATTGTCTGTTATGTTTGTAACATATTTTCCTCATTTTCTTTCCTTTTAATATTTCTTTTCATTATATTTTATTGTATATATTTTTGCCAGAGTATAATAATGTATAATCATCCTTCTGATTAATCAAAAATAATATACACATCTCCATTCAGCTACTGTAGAATACTTTTGATAAGTTATTTTTAAAATAAAAATTATTAATTCATTCAATATATATTATGATACATAGTATGATATCTCATGTTGTCTTTATTTTTATATTTGGTTATATAATATTGGTTTAATAAAGTCTTTTTTTTTATTTAGTTTTACTTTTAATTTTAGTATAAAACTTTGTGTCAATTTTTGGAAATATTAGTTTTTGGAAAATATAGATTATTGTTTTCTGTTTAAATACAATGCTGCACATGTTAGATAAACTAAATTCATAATATACTTCAAATTTTTGAAGGGCAAAAAAAAACTTTTGCTGACTTTTCCAGAAGGAGTTTACTTTCCTTGATGAAAATTTTATGAAATAACCCACAGGGACTTAATTAGAACAGGCTTATCTATATATTAATTTAAAAGTGGTGTCATCTTTATTATGTTTGGTGTTACAGCAAGAATCAAAACTTCCACATTTAGGGATGCCTGAGTGGGCTCAGTAAGTTAAGCGTCTGGCTTTGGCTCAGGTCATGATCCCATGGTCCTGGGATCAAGTCCCGCATCTCCCTCTGCCTGATGCTCTGCCTGCTTGTTCTCTCTCTCTCTGACAAATAAATAAATAAAATCTTAAAAAAACCAAAACCTCCACATTCGTGTCTTTTTTATTTCTTTCATTGACATTTTATGGTTTTCTTTGAGTAACTAGCTTAGCTTAAGTTAGTCTGAGATTATTTTTATCACCATTGTATATAAATCCTCCTTTTGTCATTTTATTTTCTTGTGCATGTCACTTGCATACAATGACACATGTGATATGATAAGAAGTGGTAGCTAAAGCTACAGTGATTATCATATTGTAATACATAAATGTATCAGATCAACATATTGTACATCTTAAACTTATACAGTATTACATGTAAATGGTATCTCATTAAAAAAAAAATGTGTCCCCAAATCATTATTCCCACATTTTCTCCCAGTAGTACTATTGTACATATTTTGAGTCATGGACAAATTTAACTAACCATTGCTCTTTTCTCTTCCAAGAAATTTGAACAAAAATAGTCTTGAAGTTTCTAAAATGCTGGTACTTTTTCAATCAGCCTATAGATACTCCTCAAATATTTTTGTGGATTGTCTTGTAGACTTTATTGTAATAGGTGACCAGCAAATGTCAAAGACATTTTTGAAAGCCTGAGGAACTGCTCCTTCTTTTTACATTACTTTTAAGAGTAGTCCCACTATCCCTGGAATCTACCCTTATTGAGAACAATTTCACTGAAATTATCCAATGTATCAGATACACAGTAGTAATGGAAATATTCCCTCCTTGAACAGGAGATTGAAGCACTTTTCAAGTAAATAAATCCCAACCTCTAGCATCATTTCATTATGTTCACATTGAGAAGAGTCCAGATTCTCTTTAAAAATAAGAAGTGTTTTATAAAGAAGTGTCATTATCTGAAATAGAAAGGGTTTTATGTCATCTGTACTATCCTTAGAACAAGTCTAACATTCAGTCTGAAAATTCTGCAGAAATAACATAATTCAGTCCCCCCAGAATGGTAAACTATGAGTCACAGTTTCCCTTTCTTGGGTGCATTTCAGTACTATAAGAAATAGAGGAAGAGAATTTTAAGCACCCATCAGAAACTCCCAGGTACAAGATCTAGGAGGTGCACAGACTATGGCAAAGACATGAGCCACTTCACTGACATCCTATTTCTCTGCCATGTGTCAGTTGTGGTATCCTGCTAGAGGATCACTGAATATACCTCCATGTTTTTCTTTCTCCAATTTATGTTCCAAACAGTGAGGAATGAAATTTGGATATGGGCCAACTTTCTTCTTACCAGAAAAGTTGGTAACAAGGGAGATAAATTGGAACTTGAGTATACAGTCTCATGGAGCAAAATGGAACCTGGTACACGAATTCCAATACACCAGAAAAGCATATGAATAAAGGGATTTAAAACTGGCAAACAACCACTCAAGTGAGAGACAGATTAACTCATTTTAGACCTACAAACTCTCAGAAAGATATACCACACATACATCTTTTTTTAACTAAATTGCTAGAAGATATGCTGCATAATCAAGGAGTAAATCAAGAGAGAGAAAAAGATAGGAGTTAGGAAATAGTGATTCTTTGCCAAAAGTCTAGTAAATAAAAGTCCCAGACCGGGTGTGATATAGAATAATTAAAATGTTCTTGATTACCATTATCATCAACCATCGTCATTAGTACATAATAGCAAACAATTATTGCTCACTTTCTATATTCAAGACACTGTTTTACATATGTTAACACATTAGATATGCACACATTCCTATAAAGTAAATACCTATAAAGTAAATAAAGGAAATAATTGAGGGTAAGGATCCTGCCTTAAGAAGACAACTAACAAGTAGGGGAGCCATGCTGCCAACCTAGACAGTCTGACTCCAGAAACCACACTCTTTTTTTTTTTTTTTTTAAGATTTTATTTATTTATTTGACACAGAGAGAGAGATCACAAGTAGGCAGAGAGGCAGGCAGAGAGGCAGGCAGAGAGAGATGGGGAAGCAGGCTCCCTGCTGAGCAGAGAGCCCGATGTGGGGCTGGATCCCAGGACCCTGAGATCACGACCTGAGCTGAAGGCAGAGGCTTAACCCACTAAGCCACCCAGGTACCCCCAGAAACCACACTCTTAACCAGTTAAATTCCATGGTGTCTACATCAACATCATCCAGCAGCTGGCATATTATTTAGAAACATAAAATTCACCTACTCCAAGCAAAAGGACTAATAAGTAAAATTAACTTATCTGAAAAGCTACTTATTATGTAACTTTGTTTTGTCTAACTACTAGGAAAATAAAGTCATTACTTTGAAATAATTTGCTTATCCAATGATACAAACATGTTACCCATGGGGAAAAATACATTTTTTCAAGACAGGATTCTATACTTGTTTCTCCAGTACTTGGAACTTTAACATTATATAGTTTTCAGGTCTAATCTGTGGGTCTAATCTTATGAGTTGTTCTCTTTACCACCCAATCACTAAATAAACTCATTTGTGTGCGTTCAGGAAGAGACTTACCTTATGATCTATATGATAATAGATTTATATAATATCTATAATGAAACATCACCTACAAATGGAAAAATTATTTTTTCATCAATTCAACATAAAGCTATAGGTAATACAACATGTGAGCTTTACTTTGTGGTGCTGTGTCCTAAAGGTATTACTAGGAAGGAAACAGTTGATTTTGTAAATTATGCATAACCTAATTATTCATAACCTAATTTATTCACAAATAAATTAAAATAGCTTATGCAAATTCTTGAATCACAGCATTGATACTAAATAAGAATGAGTAGTTAGGAAATTGGGATAAAGATACAAATGAAAGTAGAAAAAATTTTTAATGTAATGTATCACAGAACTCTGTAAGTCAGTACTCTTAATTGTTGATACAGAAACACAGCTCAAGTTAAGTTAATCATAAATGAAAGTTATTATAAGAACACTAGAGTATGTCAGAAACCAAAGCATTATGAAGCATCTGGATAAAAACAGCACTGAAATTCTCAGCCAACAGATCATGAGACAGAATACTTTACATACTATCTTGAGTGCATATTTTTTCTTTTTTATTGATATTTTTCCACAGCAATAGTATTTCTCATATGTTGGGGGAATGGCTTTAGTTGGCCAAAGGGTCTACATCCTCACAAATCTATGACCAGAAATCAAAGGAAGTTTTCCTCCAGGCTAAACTGAAACAATATTAGAGAAAGATCTGGCTCAAGTTGGGTCATGTCCCCAGTCATAAATTCATCACTTTGGCCATGGGGGCAAAGTACTAATGTTGGCTACTTTGGGTCAAATGCTTTGGCAATTTCTTTTGGCCAAATGTCCTATCCTTATGTCTAATTCCCTTGGCCACTTAATGATTTCATCTGCAGTAAAGTAGATGTTCAGACTTATTCTATCTTTATTAAAATATTTTTCTATTTGAGACAGAGACAGAGAGAGAGCACAAGGAGGGGGAGCAACAGCCAGAGGGAAAGCCAGAAGAGACTCTCTGCTAGCAGGGACCTTGATTTGGGACTTGATCCCAGGTCGCTGGGATCATGACCTGAGCCAAAAGCAGACACTTAACTGACTGAGCCACCCAGGAGCCTCAAGTTCAGACTTATTCTAGAACAATATCTCCTTGACCAAAATCCAGATTTTTTTATGCTTGCTTTCTTGGGACCTTCTGCATAGGAGCCCATATAACAGTGCAACTTGGTAAGCTAAGAGAGTCACTGTCCCAGGGTGACATCATCAATAGAGAATGAGAGCTGGTGAATAAATGACTTAACCATCATCTGTTAATTCTTAGAAGGCCCTGTTGCTCACAGTGGTGACTAGATTAATAATACTCTGTTATGTTGATCTTTCCTGATTCAGTTTGCTATTCCCTCATTCCAGCTTCATGATCACCTCCCAAGTAAACAACCCATACTTAATCCTTACCTCAGCATCTGCCTTCAGGGAATCCAAAATAAAATGTCCATCCTTTGATCAGTTATATTCAGGAAATTAGTTTTCTCTTGGTTCTTCGCTGAGTCACTGACCACAACTTAAAAAACAAAAACAAAAACAAAGGCTGCTTGTTCTACTTTTTACCAACTCTCACCTTTATTATTATTATTATTATTATTATTATTTTATTATGTTAAGTTAGTCTCACCTTTGATGTGGTTTTCATGTCTTCTCTATTTATACTGACAATCCAAATGATTTCATGTAGTCTCATGTTGTTAAAAATCATTCATGCTCTAGTGATGACTAATTTACATTTCCAGTTGGGACTTCTTCCTTGTACCCCAGACTTTTACACAAATACCTATTTAGAAGTCACTTAACATCCTAGGAGGCAGCTCAAATTTAGTATGTCTAAAGAATAATTCTCAGTACCCTTCCCAAACCTGCTTCAGTCTCCCCCATCTCAATATTTAGCAACTTCTTAATTCCAAGTGTCCAGGCTCAAAGCTGTGTGATCCTCAAGACATCTTCTTTCTTTCTTGCGGTATCTTTCACATCCCACGTTTAACCTATCAACAGAGTTTCAAAATATATCTCAAACTCAACCTATATTTCTAGCAACCTGAAAATTCCATTCTCTACCCTTGCATTCCTAAAATCTGTTCTCCAAGCAGCACTAAAGAATGAGCCTCAAAAAAACCAAATGTGGGGCGCCTGGGTGGCTCAGTGGGTTAAGCCTCTGCCTTCGACTCAGGTCATGATCTCAGGATCCTGGGATCGAGTCCCACGTCGGGCTCTCTGTTTGGTGGGGAGCCTGCTTCCTCCTCTCTCTCTGCTGGCCTCTCTGCCTACTTGTCATCTCTGTCTGTCAAATAAATAAATAAAATCTTTAAAAAAAAAACAAACAAATGTAACACTCTTACAGCTCAATACCTTCTAATAGCTTTACTATATCACTCAAAGGGAAAACCCAAGTACTCATAATGGCCTATAAAACATATGACTTAATTATTTTTCTTCTATTACTGTCACTTCACTTCATACTAGCCATACTGACCTCCTTGTTTTCCTTAAATAAGCCAAGAATATTCCCCCCAATATCATAGTTAAAACCTTTACTTCTAATAGGTGTCCCCTACAGTCACATTATCAGAGAAGCCTTTCTTGAATATCATATATAGCAATTTCCCATATTGTTTTAGCTTCTTTAGTAAATGTCATTGCATTTATTACCAATCGACATATATATTTACTTGTTCTTGTCTTTCTTTTGTCTCTAAAATGTAAGCTTTGTGAGGGGAAGTGATAGTCTGCTTTGTTTACTTCTGTAGCTGCAAGATGTACAGGAATGTTTGAGATGGAGGAAGCTCCCAGGTTATATTTGTTGAATGAATGAAAGGAGATAAATGAAAAAAGATGGCAGTTCCAGTTCAGTCCACATCACTAAATTAGTGAGCTACTAGGAGGAGAGGAAATTCTTCTAGATGGAATCTGGAAAATGAGTGATTTGGGTAATCAATAGAAAACAGTGTGAGCAGAGCAGTTTCCTGCTCCCCACTGGTGTATACTACAGTTTTTTATTGTTTCTAGAATTGAGTTATAAGAATCACTCTGTTTTTCAGACACACATATACACTCACAAAATACACAATGTCAATGAGGTAAAAGAAATGAGAGACATGAAAAACAATTAATTTTGGCTTGAAAATGGATAAAATGGGACCAAATAAAGAGGATATTACATAGTATATTGAAGAACTGCCTCAAAAATATAATTACAGTAAACATAGCATTTTATTTATTTATTCATTTATTTACTTATTCATAAGTTATATATCAACAATGCAATGTTTCCAGTGATTTCACTTTTGAAAGTTTTTGATAGACTTTTTTACAAATATGTCCCTTATAATTCATCTAAATTAAAAATTGATCATTGCTACAAAGATATTAAGGAGAAAACCCAGTGACTGCTGGCAATTGAATGTACTGAAGAAACTGTTATAACTTTCAAAAATTATAATTTAAAAATAAATCTTCTTTCATAATATCTCTACATTCTCTACATCAAAATGTTGTACCAACTCATTGGATCATTATAAAAACTGGATTAAAATCCATCCATCTTTTTTATTACAATTCAGAAGTATTCCTCAAATCAAGCAAAATTTAATAAATCTTTACTGGACTTAATAAAAGAACAGAAGATTTATATATCTAATAAAAAATTCATTCAGCTCCAACAGTTTAATTTGTTTCCAATGTCTTATCACCTGTTAGATATCATTTTGTTTTTCAAAATACAAAGAATAGAAATCACTTCTAAAATAATTTTTATAGAAAAAATATATAGATTTCTCAGCTATTCTGTATCTCTGGATTAGAGAGAATGGCTTGCACAATCAAAAAGCATCAGGGGAAGATCTTCTTGGCTGCTGAACTTCAAATCAATTTTGTGATTTTTAACAGTCTTTTCCTCATAAAACTCACAGAGGGTTTTCTCAAAGAGCTCCAGAGAAAAGGAGTTAAAATTAAGCATTTCAAAATGGATCTAAAATTCATTTCTGTAGCTAAACTACAGAATTCACATCTTAGCTTCTTTTTGTTTTTAGTAGCAAAGAGGCTACTTTACTGATGAATATTTCATAGCATGTCAAATTATGTTGTAATCCTTCCTTTCACAAGGAGAAATAAGTGTAGTTCTCATTTGAAAGCTCTTTTGAGTACTTATAGCTCATCAATTAAGAATTAAGACCAATTAAAAGAGAATCTTTTAGGTTAACCATTTGCTAATAATTGGAATATGTCTGCTCTGAATGGAAGAATTTGAACATTTGAATAATAGGGATGGCCTTGTTTCATGAAGATAATATTAAATGGCAGTGGTAATATGAATCTGTCCCAACAAAGTATGCTCTTCTTTTGAGGACCAGAGAGGGGTTTTAAAAGCAATATGAGGCACAAATAAATGAAAAGTCAGTACTGACATAACCTTTTTTAAGTCACATGGATGTGTACTCCAGCACTATCAAGAGCTTTACGAAATAACTACTGTGGCTCCATACTGGAAAATTTTTAGTCTAGTCCCTTTTCCCATTTAGCTAGTTATGTGACCTTAAGCAACCTATGTCATCTTTGGGATCTTATTTTTCCTTTTTGTAAAATAACAACTACTTTCACTAAGATTTGTTCAGGTTTAAGAGTGTCATTTGTTTCAAAATTTTAATGCACATGTTGTTTTCCTACTAGTCCTTAGTATGTAAAATATCATATTAAATGTATCATGTAAACACTTTCCATATGTTGTAAGCTCAGATGATCATACAGCAGTTGGCACTTGTCAAAGTGTAAATATTTGCAACAGACCTTGTAATTCAGCAAAAGAGCAAATGGAACCTATATACCTTATTTAATAAATTATTACTTTTACCCTATTAATATCTACATATTTATGATATGATGAAATGACAAAAGAAAACCTAAGCAAACCTAAATACCAGGATTTCCAAAGAAAATCTAAAATAGTTGAGCCATATGATACTTTCCGATACTGAGATTCTTTTCAACTGAGGGTAGCTCAGTTTTATTAGGTAAGTTGTGTTTGTTTTTTTTCACTCAGTAATAAAAGAATCTTGAGGGAATATATAATTTTCTTTTTTTTTTATTTGTTTATTTACAGCATAAGTGTTCATTGTTTTGGCATCACACCCAGTGCTCCATGCAGTACGTGCCCTCCCTATTACCCACCACCTGGTTCCTCAACCTCCCACCCCCCCCGCCCCTTCAAAACCCTCTGGTTGTTTTTCAGAGTCCGTAGTCTCTCATGGTTCATCTCCCCTTCCAGTTTCCCTCAAATCCCTCTCCTCTCCATCTCCCCATGTCCTTCATGTTATTTGTTATGCTCCACAAATAAGTGAGACCATATGATACTTGACTCTCTCTGCTTGACTTATTTCGCTCAGCATAATCTCTTCCAGTCCCGTCCATGTTGCTACAAAAGTTGGGTATTCATCCTTTCTGATGGAGGCATAATACTCCATTGTGTATATGGACCATATCTTCCTTAACCATTCATCCGTTGAAGGGCATCTTGGTTCTTTCCACAGTTTGGCGACCATAGCCATTGCTGCAATAAACATTGGGGTACAGATGGCCCTTCTTTTCACTACATCTGTATCTTTGGGGTAAATACCCAGCAGTGCAATTGCAGGGTCATAGGGAAGCTCTATTCTTAATTTCTTCAGGAATCTCCACACTGTTCTCCAAAGTGGCTGCACCAATTTGCATTCCCACCAACAGTGTAAGAGGGTTCCCCTTTCTCCACATCCTCTCCAACACACGTTGTTTCCTGTCTTGCTAATTTTGGCCATTCTAACTGGTGTCAGGTGGTATCTCAATGTTGTTTTAATTTGAATCTCCCTGATGGCTAGTGGTGATGAACATTTTTTCATGTGTCAGATAGCCATTTGTATGTCTTCGTTGGAGAAGTGTCTGTTCATATCTTCTGCCCATTTTTTGATATGATTATCTGTTTTGTGTGTCTTGAGTTTGAGAAGTTCTTTATAGATCCTGGATATCAACCTTTTGTCTGTACTGTCCTTTGCAAATATCTTCTCCCATTCCGTGGGTTGCCTTTTTGTTTTGTTGACTGTTTCCTTTGCTGTGCAGAAGCTTTTGATCTTGATGAAGTCCCAAAAGTTCATTTTCGCTTTTGTTTCCTTGGCCTTTGGAGACATATCTTGCAAGAAGTTGCTGTGGCTGATATCGAAGAGGTTACTGCCTATGTTCTCCTCTAGGATTCTGATGGATTCCTGTCTCACGTTGAGGTCATTTATCCATTTCGAGTTTATCTTTGTGTACGGTGTAAGAGAATGGTCGAGTTTCATTCTTCTACATATCGCTGTCCAGTTTTCCCAGCACCATTTATTGAAGAGACTATCTTTTTTCCATTGAATATTTTTTCCTGTTTTGTCAAAGATTATTTCACCATAGAGTTGAGGGTCCATATCTGGGCTCTCCACTCTTTTCCACTGGTCTATGTGTCTGTTTTTATGCCAGTACCATGCTGTCTTGGTGATCACAGCTTTGTAGTAAAGCTTGAAATCGGGGTAACGTGATGCCGCCAGTTTTGTTTTTGTTTTTCAACATTTCCTTAGCAATTCGGGGTCTCTTCTGATTCCATACAAATTTTAGGATTATTTGCTCCAGCTCTTTGAAAAATACCGGTGGAATTTTGATCGGAATGGCATTAAAAGTATAGATTGCTCAAGGCAGTATAGACATTTTAACAATGTTTATTCTTCCAATCCAAGAGCATGGAACAGTCTTCCATCTTTTTGCATCTTCTTCAATTTCTTTCAAGAGAAAAAGCCCAAATTAATAAAATTATGAATGACAAGGGAGAGATCACAACTAAAACCAAGGAAATAGAAACAATCATCAGAAATTATTACCAACAGTTATATGCCAATAAGCTAAGCAACCTAGATGAAATGGATGCATTCCTGGAAAACTACAAACTCCCAAAATTGAACCAGGAAGAAATTGACAACCTGAATAGACCAATATCTAGTAACGAGATTGAAGCAGTGATCAAAAGCCTCCCAAAAAACAAGAGCCCAGGACCTGACGGATTCCCTGGGGAATTCTACCAAACTTTCAAAGAAGAAATAACACCAATTCTTCTGAAGCTGTTCCAAAAAATTGAAGCAGAAGGAAAACTTCCAGACACTTTTTATGAAGCCAGCATTACCCTGATCCCCAAACCAGGCAAAGACCCTACCAAAAAGGAGAATTTCAGACCAATATCACTGATGAATATGGATGCAAAGATTCTCAACAAGATCCTAGCAAACAGGATCCAGCAGCACATTCAAAAGATTATCCACCATGACCAGGTGGGATTCATCCCTGGGTTGCAAGGTTGGTTCAACATTCACAAATCAATCAATGTGATAAAACAAATCAATAAGAGAAGAGAGAAGAACCACATGGTCCTCTCAATTGATGCAGAAAAAACATTTGACAAAATCCAGCATCTGTTCCTGATGAAAACGCTTCAAAGTATAGGGATAGAGGGAACATTCCTGAACTTCATAAAATCTATCTATGAAAGACCCACAGCAAATATCATCCTCAATGGGAAAAAGCTTGCAGTCTTCCTGTTGAGATCAGGAACACGACAAGGATGCCCACTCTCACCGCTCTTGTTCAACATAGTATTAGAAGTTCTAGCAACGGCAATCAGACAACAAAGAGAAATAAAAGGTATCCAAATTGGCAAGGAAGAAGTCAAACTCTCTCTCTTCGCAGATGACATGATTCTTTATATGGAAAACCCCAAAGACTCCACCCGCAAACGTCTAGAACTCATTCAGCAATTCAGTAACGTGGCAGGATACAAAGTCAATGTACAGAAATCAGTGGCTTTCTTATACACTAACAATGAAAATACAGAAAGGGAAATTAGAGAATCGATTCCATTTACTATAGCACCAAGAACCATAAGATACCTGGGAATAAACCTAACCAAAGAGGTACAGGACCTGTACTCGAGGAACTACAGAACACTCATGAAAGAAATTGAAGAAGACACAAAAAGAGGGAATATATAATTTTCTTAAAATTCATATCTGGTCTTTTTTAAAGACAAGGTTAAGTCAGAGTTTATATATCAACTTCACAATATCCACTCCTTGCCCTTTATCACATTCTATACAACCCAACTGTAGAATAAAATTGCATGTTCATATTTGTTTATATTAGTTGCACTAATAAAATCTTCTAATATGTATCCATCACTATATCACTGTGCTCAGATCACCAGTAGTTGTAAAAAGTACAAGGAATAAACAAAAACATATTATAGCAGAAGAAAAAATACACATCATATAAACTCATTTTAAGTTCCCACTATGATGGAAAATAAGTGCAGGTCAGAGAAGCAGATGGCCAAACAGACTGAAAAGAATTTTAAGAAAAACATACGTCTTTGTATTTATGCATGTCTAGCCTTCAACTGTTATAAAATTAACCTAACTTTGCAACATTAATCTTTCAATTAAGCATCTTTTCATGACCAAGTTTTTTCTTTGCTTCAAGTGTTCTGATATCTTTAAGCAAACAAATTCTATCATTATCTTAGTTCCACCCAGCAGGAGAAATTTTCTCCAGGTTTTTTTTTTTTTAAACAGGTGAACAACATAAAACCCTGCCCTTACAGAACATATATCCTAGATAGAGAAAAAATCGATATTAAACATGACCAAGATGTCCTTAATGTTTCCCTCAGCTTGATTTAACTTTAGACAGGCTTTTTTCTGCCTCTAGGCCCCAGACTTATTTCTCATTCAGGCCTTTACAGAATCCAGATGGACTAACCACAGAGGTCCCTCTCCTACATTCTTAGGGCATTCACTTTAGAAAAATCCTTACTGTGAATTCTTTCTCTTCCCATTTGAGATACAAGTCTTTTTTAAAAGCAAAGGAGTTTTAAAACTGAAGAGGACTATCTTTCTTAAGGACCTGAGACCCATCATGATAATCATCAGGGAAAATAATACCCCTGTCTCCTAGTGTCCCTGATAGGGTAGGAGCCTACACTCAATGAACGCTTTGCTCCACGTTCTAAAACTACCTTCTGTCATGAAGTTATAAGAAATTTTACTTATCCTTACTGTAAAGTAAATTTGCAAACACAAAGAGCCTATGATCCTTTCCACCCCAGCTTTTAAAGACTCAGGTTTTGTTTCAACAGAATTCAAACAGCATCCTGGTCCCTCTCTCTGAATACAATGGCTTTAAATTAAGTCTTTGTTTCTAGGAAGATGTTGCTACAGCTGAGGTCGAAGAGGTTGCTGCCTGCATTCTCCTCAAGGATTTTGATGGATTCCTTTCTCACATTGAGGTCCTTCATCCATTTGGAGTCTATTTTCATGTGTGGTGTAAGGAAGTGGTCCAATTTCATTTTTCTGCATGTGGCTGTCCAATTTTCCCAGCACCATTTATTGAAGAGGCTGTCTTTTTTCCATTGGACATTCTTTCCTGCTTTGTTGAAGATTAGTTGACCATAGAGTTGAGGGTCTATTTCTGGGCTCTCTATTCTGTTCCACTGATCTATGTGTCTGTTTTTGTGCCAATACCATGCTGTCTTGATGATGACAGCTTTGTAATAGAGCTTGAAGTCCAGAATTGTGATGCCACCCACTTTGGCTTTCTTTTTCAATATTCCTTTGGCTATTCGAGGTCTTTTCTGGTTCCATATAAATTAGAGGATTATTTGTTCCATTTCTTTGAAAAAAATGGATGGTATTTTGATAGGGATTGCATTAAATGTGTAGATTGCTTTAGGTAGCATAGACATTTTCACAATATTTATTCTTCCAATCCAGGAGCATGGAACATTTTTCCATTTCTTTGTGTCTTCCTCCATTTCTTTCATGAGTACTTTATAGTTTTCTGCATATAGATTCTTAACCTCCTTCGCTAGGTTTATTCCTAGGTATCTTATGGTTTGGGGTGCAATTTTAAATGGGATTGACTCCTTAATTTCTCTTTCTTCTGTCTTGTTGTTGGTGTACAGAAATGCAACTGATTTCTGTGCATTGATTTTATATCCTGACACTTGACTGAATTCCTGTACAAGTTCTAGCAGTTTTGGAGTGGAGTCTTTTGGGTTTTCCACATATAGTATCATATCATCTGCGAAGAGTGATAGTTTGACTTCTTCTTTACCAATTTGGATGCCTTTAATTTCTTTTTGTTGTCTGATTGCTGAGGCTAGGACTTCTAGTACTATGTTGAATAGCAGTGGTGATAATGGACATCCCTGCTGTGTTCCTGACCTTAGCGGAAGCAAGGGCAAAAATGAACTATTGGGATTTCATCAAGATCAAAAGCTTTTGCACAGCAAAGGAAACAGTTAACAAAACCAAAAGACAACTGACAGAATGGGAGAAGATATTTGCAAACGACATATCAGACAAAGGGCTAGTATCCAAAATCTATAAGGAACTTAGCAAACTCAACACCCAAAGAACAAACAATCCAATCAAGAAATGGGCAGAGGACATGAACAGACATTTCTGCAAAGAAGACATCCAGATGGCCAACAGACACATGAAAAAGTGCTCCACGTCACTCGGCATCAGGGAAATACAAATCAAAACCACAATGAGATATCACCTCACACCAGTCAGAATGGCTAAAATTAACAAGTCAGGAAATTACAGATGCTGGCGAGGATGTGGAGAAAGGGGAACCCTCCTCCACTGTTGGTGGGAATGCAAGCTGGTGCAACCACTCTGGAAAACAGCATGGAGGTTCCTCGAAATGTTGAAAATAGAACTACCCTATGACCCAGCAATTGCACTACTTGGTATTTACCCTAAAGATACAAACATAGTGATCCGAAGGGGCACGTGTACCCGAATGTTTATAGCAGCAATGTCTACAATAGCCAAACTATGGAAAGAACCTAGATGTCCATCCACAGATGAATGGATCAAGAAGATGTGGTATATATACACAATGGAATACTATGCAGCCATCAGAAGAAATGAAATCTTGCCATTTGCGACGACATGGATGGAACTAGAGCGTATCATGCTTAGTGAAATAAGTCAATCGGAGCAAGACAACTATCATATGATCTCCCTGATATGAGGACATGGAGAAGCAACATGGGGGGTTAGTGGGATAGGAGAAGAATAAATGAAACAAGATGGGATTGGGAGGGAGACAAACCATAAATGACTCTTAATCTCACAAAACAAACTGGGGGTTGCTGGGGGGAGGTGGGATTGGGAGAGGGGGAGGGGGCTATAGACATTGGGGAGGGTATGTGCTATCGTGAGTGCTGTGAAGTGTGTAAACCTGGCGATTCACAGACCTGTACCCCTGGGGATAAAAATACATTATATGTTTATTTAAAAAAAAATTTGGAAGGGGAGGCGAACCATAAGAGACTATGGACTCTGAAAAACAACCTGAGGGTTTTGAAGGGTCAGGGGTGGGAGGTTGGGGGAACAGGTGGTGGGTAATGGGGAGGGCACGTTTTGCATGGAGCACTGGGTGTTGTGCAAAAACAATGAATACTGTTATGCTGAAAAAATAAATAAAATGGAAAAAAAATCTTATTGTTCTAAATAAGATATTATTTATACTGGTTGAAATAACTGAATAAAATGGACTGAATAAAAAAAAATTAAGTCTTTGTTACCTATTTAACTTTTCCCAGTGCAAATTTTGTTCTGACAAAACCTCAGTATGTACTATGGGATGTTAAAGCATAAAGCAGGACCTAGGGTACCAGTGCTGTGAGGAATGCTGTGGGGAAAAGTATGCCTTTACATTTGTAAGTGGAGTAATCAATATAAGCTTCAAGGAAAAGAGAAGATTTGAGTAAACTGTTGACAAAGACTTGTAGGTGAGGAACAATCCTTGTGGGAGGAGACTTCCAGATACATGAAACAGTCGACTCAAAGGTCCTGAGGTATAGATGAGGAACTGTAGAATGTGATCATAGTGGAGTGTGGTGAGTGTAGTCATAGTGAAATGACAGTGACAAGAGTAGGAGAATCCAATACGAAATCACAGAGGCCACATGGCTAATGATATAGGGCCTTGTGTATTATATTAAGGATTCTGCTTTTATCCCAAGATAGAGAAAAGGAGGAGCCACTGGAGGATTTTGATCTAGAGCAGGTAATGATCTTTGTGCTTTAAAAAAAGTCACTGCTCTACTGAAAATAGACATCCAGAGACAAGAGTTGAGGCAAAGGTACCAGTTAGAAGCTTATTGCAATAATTTAGGAGAGAAGGAGAGACTCCTGAATCAGAGTAGACTGGAGGTGATGGAAAGAGTTGGATTCTGAATATATTTCGAATATAGTTTGAAGGTAGAGTCAATATCACTTCTTTTTTTTTTATTAATTTATTTATTTTTATTTGCTTATTTACAGCATAACAGTGTTCATTGTTTTGGCATCACACCCAATGCTCCATGCAGTACGTGCCCTCCCTATTACCCACCAACTGGTTCCTCAACCTCCCACCCCACCCCACCCCCTCCCGCCACCCCTTCATAACCCTCTGGTTGTTTTTCAGAGTCCATACTCTCTCATGGTTCATCTCCCCTTCCAGTTTCCCTCAACTCCCTCTCCTTTCCATCTCCCCATGTCCTCCATGTTATTTGTTATGCTCCACAAATAAGTGAGACCATATGATACTTGACTCTCTCTGCTTGACTTATTTCGCTCAGCATAATTTCTTCCAGTCCTGTCCATGTTGCTACAAAAGTTGGGTATTCGTCCTTTCTGATGGAGGCATAATACTCCATTGTGTATATGGACCACATCTTCCTTATCCATTCATCCGTTGAAGGGCATCTTGGTTCTTTCCACAGTTTGGCGACCATAGCCATTGCTGCAATAAACATTGGGGTACAAATGGCCCTTCTTTTCACTACATCTGTATCTTTGGGGTAAATACCCAGCAGTGCAATTGCAGGGTCATAGGGAAGCTCTATTTTTAATTTCTTCAGGAATCTCCACACTGTTCTCCAAAGTGGCTGCACTAACTTGCATTCCCACCAACAGTGTAAGAGGGTTCCCCTTTCTCCACATCCTCTCCAGCACACGTTGTTTCCTGTCTTGCTAATTTTGGCCATTCTAACTGGTGTTAGGTGGTATCTCAATGTTGTTTTAATTTGAATCTCCCTGATGGCTAGTGATGATGAACATTTTTTCATGTGTCTGATAGCCATTTGTATGTCTTCGTTGGAGAAGTGTCTATTCATGTCTTCTGCCCATTTTTTGATATGATTATCTGTTTTGTGTGTGTTGAGTTTGAGAAGTTCTTTGTAGATCCTGGATATCAACCTTTTGTCTGTACTGTCATTTACAAATATCTTCTCCCATTCCGTGGGTTGCCTCTTTGTTTTGTTGACTGTTTCCTTTGCTGTGCAGAAGCTTTTGATCTTGATGAAGTCCCAAAAGTTCATTTTTGCTTTTGTTTCCTTGGCCTTTGGAGACTTATCTTGCAAGAAGTTGCTGTGGCTGATATCGAAGAGGTTACTGCCTATGTTCTCCTCTAGGATTCTGATAGATTCCTGTCTCACGTTGAGGTCATTTATCCATTTCGAGTTTATCTTTGTGAACGGTGTAAGAGAATGGTCGAGTTTCATTCTTTTACATATCGCTGTCCAGTTTTCCCAGCACCATTTATTGAAGAGACTGTCTTTTTTCCATTGAATATTTTTTCCTGTTTTGTCGAAGATTATTTGACCATAGAGTTGAGGGTCCATATCTGGGCTCTCCACTCTGTTCCACTGGTCTATGTGTCTGTTTTTATGCCAGTACCACGCTGTCTTGGTGATCACAGCTTTGTAGTAAAGCTTGAAATCGGGTAACGTGATGCCGCCAGTTTTGTTTTTGTTTTTCAACATTTCCTTAGCAATTCGGGGTCTCTTCTGACTCCATACAAATTTTAGGATTATTTGCTCCAGCTCTTTGAAAAATATCGGTGGAATTTTGAGGAATGGCATTAAAAGTATAGATTGCTCAAGGCAGTATAGACATTTTAACAATGTTTATTCTTCCAATCCAAGAGCATGGAACAGTCTTCCATCTTTTTGTGTCTTCTTCAATTTCTTTCATGAGTGTTCTGTAGTTCCTCGAGTACAGGTCCTTTACTTCTTTGGTTAGGTTTATGCCCAGGTATCTTATGGTTCTTGGTGCTATAGTAAATGGAATCGATTCTCTAATTTCCCTTTCTGTATTTTCATTGTTAGTGTATAAGAAAGCCACTGATTTCTGTACATTGACTTTGTATCCTGCCACGTTACTGAATTGCTGTATGAGTTCTAGTAGTTTGGGGGTGGAGTCTTTGGGGTTTTCCATATAAAGAATCATGTCATCTGCGAAGAGAGAGAGTTTGACTTCTTCCTTGCCAATTTGGATACCTTTTATTTCTCTTTGTTGTCTGATTGCCATTGCTAGAACTTCTAATACTATGTTGAACAAGAGCGGTGAGAGTGGGCATCCTTGTCGTGTTCCTGATCTCAACGGGAAGGCTGCAAGCTTTTTCCCATTGAGGATGATATTTGCTGTGGGTCTTTCATAGATAGATTTTATGAAGTTCAGGAATGTTCCCTCTATCCCTATACTTTGAAGCGTTTTCATCAGGAATGGATGCTGGATTTTGTCAAATGCTTTTTCTGCATCAGTTGAGAGGACCATGTGGTTCTTCTCTCTTCTCTTATTGATGTGTTCTATCACACTGATTGATTTGCGAATGTTGAACCAACCTTGCAACCCAGGGATGAATCCCACCTGGTCATGGTGGATAATCTTTTGAATGTGCTGCTGGATCCTGTTTGCTAGGATCTTGTTGAGAATCTTTGCATCCATATTCATCAGTGATATTGGTCTGAAATTCTCCTTTTTGGTAGGGTCTTTGCCTGGTTTGGGGATCAGGGTAATGCTGGCTTCATAAAAAGAGTCTGGAAGTTTTCCTTCTGCTTCAATTTTTTGGAACAGCTTCAGGAGAATTGGTGTTATTTCTTTTTTGAAAGTTTGGTAGAATTCCCCAGGGAATCCGTCAGGTCCTGGGCTCTTGTTTTTTGGGAGGTTTTTGATCACTGCTTCAATCTCATTACTAGATATCGGTCTATTCAGGTTGTCAATTTCTTCCTGGTTCAATTTTGGGAGTTTGTAGCTTTCCAGGAATGCATCCATTTCATCTAGGTTGCTTAGCTTATTGGCATATAACTGTTGGTAATAATTTCTGATGATTGTTTCTATTTCCTTGGTGTTAGTTGTGATCTCTCCCTTTTCATTCATAATTTTATTAATTTGGGCTTTCTCTCTTTTCTTTTGGATTAGTGTGGCCAATGGTTTATCGATCTTATTGATTCTTTCAAAAAACCAGCTTCTAGTTTCATTGATACGTTCTACTGTATCTCTCGTTTCTACCTCATTGATCTCTGCTCTAATCTTGATTATTTCCCTTCTTGCATGTGGAGTTGGTTTGATTTGTTGTTGATTCTCCAGTTCTTTAAGCTGTAGAGACAGCTGGTGTATTCCGGATTTTTCAATGTTTTTGAGGGAGGCTTGGATGGCTATGTATTTCCCCCTTAGAACCGCCTTTGCTGTATCCCATAGGTTTTGGACCGAGGTGTCTTCATTCTCATTGGTTTCCATGAATTGTTTAAGTTCATCTTTGATCTCCTGGTTGATCCAAGCATTCTTAAGCAAGGTGGTCTTTAGCTTCCAGGTGTTTGAGTTCCTTCTGAACTTTTCCTTGTGATTGAGCTCCAGTTTCAAAGCATTGTGATCGGAGAATATGCAGGGAATAATGTCAGTCTTTTGGTATCGGTTGAGTCCTGCTTTGTGACCCAGTATGTGGTCTATTCTGGAGAAGGTTCCATGTGCACTTGAGAAGAATGAGTATTCTGTTGTTTTAGGGTGGAATGTTCTGTATATGTCTATGAGGTCCATCTGGTCCAATGTTTGATTCAATGCTCTTATTTCTTTATTAATTTTCTGCTTCGATGATCTGTCTATTTCTGAGAGAGGCGTATTAAGATCTCCTACTATTATTGTATTCATATCAATATGGCTCTTTATCTTGATTAATAGTTTTCTTACGTAATTGGGTGCTCCCATATTGGGGGCATAGATATTCACAATTGTTAGATCGTCTTGGCGGATAGTCCCTTTAAGAATTATGTAGTGTCCTTCTGTATCTCTGACTACAGTCTTTAGTTTAAAATCTAATTTATCTGATATGAGAATTGCTACTCCGGCCTTCTTTTGAGGCCCATTGGCATGAAAGATGCTTCTCCATCCCTTCACTTTCAGTCTGGGTGTATCCTTAGGTTCAAAATGGGTCTCTTGTAGACAACATATGGATGGGTCCTGTCGTTTTATCCAATCTGCAACCCTGTGTCGTTTTATGGGCGCATTTAGGCCATTCACATTGAGAGTGATTATTGAGAGATAGGTTTTTATTGACATCGTGTTGCCTTTGAAGTCTTTCTGTCTATAGATTGTTTCTATATTTCTGTTCAATGATATTCTTAGGATTTTTTCTCTTTTATAGGACCCCCCTTAATATTTCCTGCAGTGTCGGCTTGGTGGTTGCATAGTCTTTTAAGCCTTGCTGGTCTTGGAAACTCTTTATCTCTCCATCCATTTTAAATGTCAGTCTTGCTGGATAGAGTATTCTTGGTTGCATGTTCTTCTCATTTAGTACTCTGAATATATTTTGCCAGCCCTTCCTGGCTTTCCAGGTCTCTGTGGAAAGGTCTGACGTTATTCTAATGGGCTTTCCTCTGTATGTAAGAAGCTTCTTTGTCCTAGCTGCTTTGAAGAGGGTCTCTCTTGAAACATAATTCCCCATTTTAACTATAAGGTGCCGTGAGGACTTTCGAGAATCTAAAATCTTGGGAGGAGATCTTTCTGCCTCTAGTACATGAACATTGTTTCCATTCGTGAGATTGGGAAAATTTTCATAGACAACTTCTTCCACTATATCTTCTAGACTTCTTTCTTTTTCTTCCCCTTCAGGGATTCCAATAATTCTGACGTTGGAACATTTCATGGCATCGTTTATTTCCCTGATTCTGTTTTCGTGGCTTCTGAGCTGTTTGTTCCAGGCTTCCTCCTGATCCTTTCTCTCTATCTGTTTGTCCTCCAGATCACTAATTCTATCTTCTGTCTCAGTTACCCTAGTTTTTAGAGAATTTAGATTGGACTGGAACTCATTGAGAGCATTTTGAACATCATCCCTGGTGGCTTTCAGTTCTGCCCTAACATTGTGAACATCATCCCTGGTGGCTTTCAGTTCTGCCCTAATCAATTCTGTTTGGTCATCCATGGCTTTCTCCAACCTAGCTATTGCCTGGATAATTGTTAGTCTGAATTCCTTTTCTGACATATTGTCTATGTCGATAGCCATTAGTTCTGTTGCAGAAGGCCCATCCTCTGTATTTTTCTTCTGTTGGGTATTCCTCCTCCTAGTCATTTTGGTAAGAGATGACTGAACAGATGCAGCTGGACTTATCGATTGTGGTGCAGTCAATGTGCACCCTGGAACGCTTCTGTGCAATCAGGATTCCCCACCCAAATGAGAGAAAAAAGAAAAGAAAAAGAAATAGAGAAGAAGAAAGAAAAAAAGGGGGGAAAGAAAAAAGGAAGAAAAAAAAAAAAGAGAGAGAGAGATAGGAAAAAAAGGGAAGATACAAGAGAAGGCTCAGCCCAAATGGGCCACAAGGTAAGATTTGTGGAGTATACAAACAAAAACAGACAGACAAAAAGAGTGATAAAAGTATATGACAAGAGAAAAAAATATGTATATATAAGCAAAAAAAAGGGGAAAACCTCCTCAGAAAGAACCCCAAGTATAAGATTTATATATTGTCAGGACAGACACAAATTCACAGAAACACTGACAGAAGGAAAAATTGGGAGAATGGTTATAGATTCTCAGTGTGGGTGAGGAAGGTTATTTTGATTCTTCCTGAAGGTATCTTGATGTTTTTGTTAAGGGACTCAACTTTCCTAAGTTACAGGGGGATTAGAAACTGGTTTGCCTATAGGGGTAGCATTGATTGGGGAAAGGGGATTACCTTGAAGTTTAACTCTATATGTATAGTAGAAAATAAAAATTAAAAAAAGAATAAACTAGACTAAACTAAGTTAAAATTAAAAAAGAATTTAAAAAATAGAAAAACAAAAGAAAAACACGGGTGTATGTATCAAAAATTTCAGGTTAGAAGGTTATTAAAGAATTTGATGTACTGGACATCTCAGTGTGATGGTAAATAGGTTAAAAAATTATCTGTATGTATAAAAAAAAAAAAGAACCAGAATATTGGTAAAGAGTTAAAAATAAAAGTTGTATTTATGAAGTAGTGGTGGTTGTTCTCTTGTAGTCTTTTTTTTTTTTTCCTTCCTTCCTGGTTGGTTTTCTGGGGGAGGGGCCTGCCACGTGGGTTTTCAGACAATGATGTTCCCTGAGTTAGGTCCTCCCACTCCCCTCAAGGGGGTGAGCTCTTTTTTTTTCAGGAAACTGTTTTTTTTTTTTTTTTTTCAGCCTTTTGTTCTCTGGGGGTTTTTATGTTCTTTCATCTGCTTTCTCTCGCCTTGACAGCTTTTGATGGTTTTTGGAGGTTTAGAGGAGAGCAAACAGCACCCCAACCTCCCTCTCAAAGAGATGCCTCAGACTGTTTTGCTAAAGCTGCTGGCAGAGTTGGTTCTGGGTCACTGTCCCTGGGGATGCAGGAGCTCCTCGTTGTGCCCAAAACCAGGGCAGCGATGGCTGTCTAGGCCACTCCAGACCGCCAGAGAGGTTCCGAACAGAGATAGCGCACTGAGATTTTCCCGCTGTCCCGGGCTGGGAATGTGTGGTTTTTCCTGCTGCCAGAGCTCCAGGCTAGCGCCTATGAGCACCTATCCCAAGGGAGGGTGTGGGACGCGCGCGTTTCAGGATTGCCGTCAGGCCAGGCTCCCAGCCCCTCACGGGAGCTAGACCCCACTCGTTCTCGGGCACGCTGGCATTCAGGTACACTCGCGGCTCAGGGACGGAGACCTGATTTCTCCGCCGCACTCTCTCTGGCTCCGCGCCAGGGGAGGCTGTCCTGGGTCCGGGGACTTAGGTCCCTGACCCTAACCGCCCAGGTTCCCACTATTACCCCCCACCCACCGCGATCCTTTGCTGTTTGTTTTTTGAGTGCTTTCAACCAGACTCCAAGTTAATGCTGGTCCCCAGATGCAGAGCACTCTCGTGTTGGGGTGTTACTTTCCGATCGGTCACCTCTGGTGGCTCCCTCCCCCTTTTGTTTATCTTCAGATATCAGTCCGATGCTCCCAGTCTGCTTTACCTGCCACTGGCGTCTTCTGCTCCAGTAGAGATCCAGACGTGTATAATTCTGATCTCAGGCTGATTTCATGGGTGGTCGGAGTTCTTTGGTAGGTAATCAGCTCACTTTAGGGTACAGGTTGAAATGGTGCCTCCTCCTACTTCCCCGCCATCTTGACCCTCAATATCACTTCTTACCATTGGGTTGTAAGAGTAAGACAGATGTCAAGGATAGATTGAAGTGTTGTTATATTTTGTTTTTGTATGTTTGGTTTGTTGGTTTTGGTGTTTTGTTTCTGTGCATTCATCCTTGAAGCATTGAGTTTCCTTAACTGAGCTTGTCAGTTTGAGGAGAAGTTATAAAAGTTCAGTTTTGAATTTGTTATGTTAAAATATCTATTTGATTACCAATAATTGAGGACCCACAAGTAAATAGATAATAGAAGTATCAATTTCAAAATGTTATCTATGAGAATCAACAGAGACTATAAATGAAAAATTCTTAACCATATGCATAGAACTTAATAAGATCCTTATAAACGTTAATATACATGTGCCCCTGTGCATGTACAATTACAATGATACCACCTTTCACTATTCTGAATGAAATTTATAAATAATAAATCTACCTTTATGATTAAAAACATAAAGCTTCAGGGCATATACTTTAAAATATAATCATAATATATAATCTCATCATAGTGTTCTATCACAGTGCTAAATAAATTAAAGATAGATGGGCTATAAATAATATAAGATATTTTACAGTAAAACTAATTAATTCAATTCAAAGCTATCTCTAGGTTTTATGTGTTGGCCAATTTAAAAACACTGGTTCTAAGTGTGTTAATGCAAACTTATATTTCTCTGTTAAGTATTTTCAATAGGATTTAGTTTTTGTAGAAACTGTTACTGATGTATTTTTATAGTTGCTGATGCTTTAATACATAGAATAAATAGTATGGTCCAAGTAAATATGTTATCCAACAATTTTGAGAAAATGTCTTCATTCCATTTTATCCTTTATTCCATTTAAATCTTCCTCTTTATAACAAATTTCTTCTACAGTCTTGGAACTTTATAAAACTTATTCAAAAAAATAAGAGTTATTGATTTATAGTTATGACAGAATACTTGAAAATAGTGCTGGACAAAGACCGTTCTCTGCTGTGGAGGATGTGTAACATTGCTAGCTCCTTCCCACTAAATGCCAGTAGTAAGTACCTCACCTCCCTCACTGCACCCACCAAATGCCCTCACACATTTTCAAGATGCCCCCATTGTAAAAATTCATATCAATGAACACAACAGAGATCTTTTATCCTTGAATCAAGGGAGGAAATACAACTAGCCATATAAGTGATTGCCAGTTGAATATCTATTACTTCAACAAAATGTAGAAAAGAAGGCATATAGTTGAATACAGAATTCTTTACCTAAAGTTGGCAAAAATGTTTCCCATTTTTCAACTGGAAATGCTTATATATAGATGTATAATATAATTCATATAGAGTACATTATACATCTAATATAATATCTTTATTATTGGTAATATTACTGGACCACAAGAGCAATGATGCAAACATAATGGAAGGTAATATTCCTCAATTGGGGGCAAAGAATACCAGATTAATGTTAGTTAACATTTATAGATCACTTGCTTTATGATAGATACTCCACTAAACATTTTGCATATTTTATCAGTTGGGGCCCCATTATCCATGAAACCTTGAAACCTTGAAATCAAGGAGCTCGTCTCAATGGTAACAAATTTCACCATACCTTAACTTAGAGAGTACAGCCATGGAGCTTTCCAAGGATGCTGGGGCATCCTTATTTCCTACTGCTAAATGGAAGGAAAAGTTTCTGGTTACCCACAGGGGATTTGGTAGGGATAAATATCCAAAATGCATATAATAATATTCACTTTTCCAGGGGCACCTGAGTGGCTCAGTTGTTAAGCATCTGCCTTTGGCTCAGGTCATGATCCCAGAGCCCAGGGATCAAGCCCCACATCAGGGCTTCTCCCTCTCCCACTCTCTCTGCTTGTATTCCTCTCTTGCTGTCTCTCTCTCTGTCAAATAAAAAAAAATTTTTTAAATAATAATATTCACTTCTCCATTCTCATTTTTTTAAGTCTTTGGATTATTCCCTCTTCTGCATGCTGGGGAATGTTGATATCTTAAACTTATTAATATTAGGCCCCTTTAACTCATGGTTTCAGTTAAACATTTAAGCAAACTGTTCAAACTAATACATTAAATCCAAAAATCTCTGTTCATGTGTCTTTAAATCTATAAATTGGATAAATCAGAGGTATATTCATTCTTGCTTAACCTAACATTTCCACATGTATTTTTCAGGATTCTGCATATAAAAAAAATTAGTAAGTGGTACAATTATTCTGAAGCATAAGATATTTTCCTCTAAGTCAAAGTTTGCATTTGTCCTTCTAAAATGTGATTGGCTCCAACACTAATTATACCTCTAGAGGCAGTGAGAGATGATGGGGATATAACTTGGGGAAAATAATCTTCTCCATGCAAGGCAACTACTTTGGGTTTGGAGATTACCAGAATTCTGTTTTTCATTGGCAAGGGACTCAGACACCAGAGAAAGAGATGTGAGCCATGAGATGCTCATTGTGAGACTATGTCACACTCTTAGAAAGGAAGCATGAGCAAGGTCTCATTCTGATTAACAAAGGGGTAAAATAAAAGATAAGACTGCTGTATACTGGCTGATGAAGTGATACTGACCAGGACTTATAAACAGGAGGGAAGTGTCTTCCTTAGAAGAAGTGTCACATTTCCACTTTCTGGTCTCCTTTGTAGGCCTTCCATTAGCGAATTTTAATAGGCTTGAATGTGTTTGGACTTCCTTTGACATGAAAGTTCTAGAAATGTCCCTTGCAGAGTTCTTGTCTCAGCATCACAGAGGTTAGAATTAGTAAACTTGGAGCCAAAAGACAATAGGTTAATTACCAGTATTCATATATTAATTAATTTTTCCAACACAATATGTTATTATGCTATTATGATCACAAATATTATGAATTCACAAATAAGGAAAATCAGGCAATGGGAAGTTAAGATAAGCACCTAAGTTATATAGATGATAAGTAGGGTGCCGAGATTTGATACCAAGCATCATATATTGGAATGGAAACACCAAAATAATGTTAAAATGCATATGATTTTTGGCTCATGATAGAAAAATAATTTGATCTGGTTAGATGATTCCTCCAAACCCTAGGCTTAATACAGGTTGCATCTTGGTTATAATTGCTTTAAATATATTATCCTGGCTGATAACCTGACATATACAGTTGGCCATGCATTTGGCATATATCTCTTACTAGTGCAGTATAATATAGAAATTGATACATGTTAAAAATAAATTCAAAGATACTTGAGTTAATAATATTTTAATGACATCAATTTCCTGGTTATGACAATGTGCTATGACTGTGGAAGATAATACACTTGGGAAGCCGATTGAAGGGTACATGGGAAATTGTTTTATTTTTGCAATTTCTTCGAAGTCCAAGATATAAAAGGTCATTTTTAAAAAATTCACCCCAAATCCTAAATAGTGGTTAAAAATGGGTTCTCATGTTCTATGTTATAGAATGAGAGTACATTTAAATATGTATGTATAAATGAAAAATTATAACATTAAAATCATTGAACTACTAGGTTAAAATACAATAGTAGTTACCTTTGAACATAGAGTATTCAAAAGTCAATGCTAAGTTTATAAATATTCTAACAATTCTGACAGTTATTGCTCCCCCATTTCAGTGATAAGAAAACCAAGACTCAAAAAGCTTTCCGAGCTGAGAGTATGCAACTGCAAAATATCAAAGTGAAAGCCCATGCCATTTCCACTGTAAACTATTGGGTCTGATGAAATTTTAGTATGTCTTGATTGAAGAGGTCATTTTGTCTAGCTCACCACTCAGTGACATTTTCAAATGTGCTCTATATTGTTTCACTCTGTTCATCTGAAAAACGGAAGTTAAATATTCCACAATATCCACCCTGATCCTTGTAATACCTTTATGTGTAATACTTGACTTGCTGGAATTAATAGCTGGAATGAACCAAAAATGAACAATTGCTTAACAAATGTGGGACCTCAGGAGTTCTTGGGGCATGTATTGTCAACTCTCCTCTCCCATACCTCTAAATAAGTGAAACCTCTAGGAGAACTATATAGCTTATGCTCAGTACTATAATTTCTATGCTAAAGTATTTGTCCACATGTTCTCATAAAGAATGCCACCTTAACTGACCTGCAATTAATGACATTGTTAAACTGCCCATTTGACAAATTAACTATCAGTAGCATATTTGTGTTTGACAAATATACTGTATTGTCTCTCTTGTCCATGTAGAAATACAGACTTATTTATAGGTTATTTAAAAAGCCATGTAATAACTTCATGTCAAAGCAAATTATTTAGATGTTAACACTGACTTTATGGTTTTGAATAATTTTTCAGGGGATTTGTTTGGTGACTAAAAGTTCATCTATTGAAACTAAATTCTATATAAATCAGTTTCTTTTCTTTCTTTTTTTTTTTTAAAGATTTTATTTATTTATTTGACAGAGAGAGATCACAAGTAGGCAGAGAGGCAAGCAGAGAGAGTGAGAGGGAAGCAGGCTCCCTGCCGAGCAGAGAGCCCGATGCGGGACTCGATCCCAGGACCCTGAGATCATGACCTGAGCCGAAGGCAGTGGCCTAAACCACTGAGCCACCCAGGCGCCCCATAAATCAGTCTCTTTTCTTGCAGTTTTATCACTGATGGTTGGCTTTCAAAGAACAAAGTAAATTCCATATGGAAATGTATGGTTATTTACTCAAATTATTATGTTTCATTTCAAAATTACATGAAAGGAGTAGAATTCTCTGAGATTTTATTATCACCCAATTTTAAAATACTCATGGTCATATGCTCAGAAATGTGTTACACATTTACATGTGTAAATGTGTTACACATTTATGTTGGCTTGCTTTTCCATGTTTGATAACAAGATAACTACTACACATCCATAATGATTTTGCAGTTTCCAGGAGATATTGACATATGATAGTACTAAGAGACTTAATGTTCCTTCAGAGATTCATAATTTGTACTTGTACAGCAATTCACAGTTAAAAACAAGGAAACCAAAGATTAGGAAAGATAAATAGTAAACATCATGCCAAAGAAAATAAACACTATGGGACTCTGTGTCTGTGTGTTTAAATATGAGCCATACTTGAGTTTATTCATATGTCAAAAACAAGTTAGAATAAAGAAAGAGTTTGAAGACATAGGGAAGAGGAGTGAATAAGAATTAGACCTTAATATGACTTAATATAAGTGTATTTAACTTATGTTAAATAAGTTATTTATTTTGTAAATAAGTTGTTTATTTTATAAATAATTATTACACTTATGTATAAGTGTATTTAACTTATTTAGCTTCTTAAACTTTAGTTTCCTTGTCTCTGAAGTGGGAATATCAGTTTTATCTTCCATGTAGTATTCTTTTGAATATTAATTGAGATAACATATGTAAGTACTTAGTATATTATGGATTCATAAAAACTACTATTCCATACATTTCTTTCTATACTAGCGTAGAGGTTAAGAACATAGACTTAGGATTCAGACTGCCTGGATAAAATTCCTGGCCCTCTATTTACTAGCTTTATGACCTTTGGGGAAATTGCTTAAACTTTCTATGCTTTAATTTTCTCATGTGTGAACAAACTTCATCTCTAAGGTTTAAATAAATTAATGCATGTGAGTTAAAAAGTATGCTCTCTAGTAAGTGCTATAATAAGATTTGGTCAATATTCCTTCTACTACTACTACTACTACAACTGTTACCATTACCACCAACCCTATCATCATCAGAACTGGTTTTGTGGAAAGAATGGTGGTACAAATCATCTTACCTTTTTCATCTCCGCAACACACAACTACTCAACTTCAGCATCCCTCTCTTTCCATACTTTTCCTGCTCAGTGTTGTTAGGATGATTTTTCCTTCTCTATTTGTAAAACCCCATGGATTCTTTTAAGTTTTTATTTTAGTTAAATTTTGTGATAGTGCTAGTTCTGTACTCACTTTCTTTCCAACATACAATATTGGTATTAGTCAAGGACTCTGTTATTAGCTCCCTGCCCCCTTTCTTTTCCCCTTCATGCTGAGCATTATTACTGGGCAATCCCATGGATGCTTGGGGCCTCTCCCATCTAACATACAAATGAACAGACTAATCCACATCTCTCTCTCTCTTTCTGGTCCCAGCATAAATGTCAGGGCCTCAGAAGTGCCTTTTCATATTTCCCAGATGAAACAGGCCTCACAGTTTGGTCAGAAATTGTACAATCCATAATTATTTTAAAAAATGGAAGGACTTTCCTCAAATTCTATGTTCCATATCTCACCTTCACCACTATCCTGTAAACCAGGTCGGTTCCAAGTCTATCCAACTCACCAGTGTATTACAGTGCCTTTAAGCATGCCAGGCACATTTCTGACATTCAGTTATGTTTGTTAACTGATCATCGAACTGAATCTTGAGTTCTATAACTGAATATCTACAACAGTTTGCAGTTATCAATCTGAGTGTCCCCAAAGCCTAAAAAGAGTAAATTCAGAAAGCAAATATATACCTTTTTCTCTCTATAAGCTCTTGGACTCATTGCTTGTGAAATTGTTTGGGTATGATAAATTTCCTTTGCAACTTCTCCAAGAAATTTTCTTGAAGGTTCAGCCTAAACAATAATAATAAATAAAAATCTTAGAGTAAACTTAATTTCCCATTGGACTATTGAATGAATGATTACTATTGCTGATTTTTACTTCAAGATATGATAATAATAAAGATGTAGCTTGTATTTAGAGTAGCATCATGAGCTCTTATACCTCCCTAGCTTCTGAGGCCACTCCTCTATGTTCATTGCTTATTTCCCTGAAATGTTAAGGATCTGAAATGTTAAGGATCAGCCCCAAGTTTTGTAGCCAGAAAGCTAATACTTCAGCTTCTCAAACATGACCCAAATAGAGGTTGAAGAGAAGAGATTCATTGTCTCACTTGAAATGTATCCATGCTGTATCTGCCTGTTGGTGCAGATTTTGCTTTATGATAAAGCAAAATATTTTACTTACAAAATACTTTTACAAAAGTATTTTACTTACTCTAACTATGCACATTTTATTAAAGACATATCTATTTTTAAGAGCCATATGGCTCTTCGAAAAAGAAATTTCATTTTTGTTATCATCATTGTCATCTTTTTCAAAAGGTAAAGGTGCTTCTTTTGAATGGTGTCCTGCTCTGCATTTAAAAATATGCAAAATATATACTTCCTCTGTGTCTTAAAGAGTAATGTGTTATTTTTAATAGAATAGTTATTCCTAGAACATAGAATTTCAGGGCTCCAAGCTACATATGAGGCACAAGTCAACAGTATCAATCATTCGTTCAATACTCCAATGGAAAATTAGGTGCATTCTAAAAATCTATTATTTATATTGTAATTACTAGAAATTTTCCTGCATTCAAATAATTGAACTAGCACACATTGAAATGAGGGAAGAGTGTTCATTCACAATGACAGTAATTTTTAGGGACATAAAACCAAAGGAGCAAGAAATAAATAAAATTTTTTGTGAAAGACAGTTTTCCTGGTGTTACAGACCCCAAGCAACACTTCTCAACCATTCTCCAGAAAGTGGTATGATTTCAGAAATTGGACTATCAGTGTCACAGTGAAGAAAGGTTTTCTATAGTTTCACAATTAGTCATGGCTGCTTTGATTTAAATATATATATATATATATATATATGTATATAGATTTCGATGACCATATTTTATTTATTTCTTTATGGTACTGTGTGTGCCTGGTATTTGTTGTTATATCACTTCAACTGATTTTACTCTGAAATGCACTTTGATCTAGGTTAAAGAGAAATTCAGGTTAATTCATTTAGGACATACTCTTTCAAATTTTGGAGTTAAGATATGAACCTTAAAGTTTTCATATTTACATTGATTGCTTTTAAATTTTCTCGTTAAAAACCCAGAGCTGTGTTCTTTCACTCAGCCTGGTCTCTCTCAGGACTCTCCTTCCTGCCAAGATCAGCATGTTTTTTGGATGCTATTAGCTTGCAAAGCTAAGGCATTTGGGATTTACTGGAAAATAAAAATAGGCTTGAACTTGTTCATATTCACCTGCTGTTCTCAAGATGAAAACACCCAGGAAAGCAATTTGGAACTACATAAAACTTTTTTTTTTTAATTTAAGGAAATTATTGTATTTAATGAAAGTATGTCAGCTCAGTTTTGCACCAGAGAGAACCACCAAGCTTTGGAGAATCATATCCTGGTAGAAGCCTAAACCTCTGTTTGTTAAATTATTATTTTTTAACCTACCCATCATTCATAAATTTAATTTAAGAATAAAACAGTATGAACAATATGTCATTTTAATTTTTCTCTGTACTGAGACTTTGAAAAATTTTGGTGGCTGCTTTTTAGGGAGTCTACACCCCTTTTAATTCTTTTACCCACATATATCTTCCTCAGAGTGATATGGTGTGGGAGGTGGAGAGAAGAAAGTATATATAACATGATTAGAGGGATACCTCCAACACCAAATGTACTTAAAACTAGCCAGCAACAGTTCTGAATCACTTGCTATTAGAATTATTCTTATTTTTAATTGTATTTTGGTTTTGATTGATCCTGTTTCATAAAACAGGAACCATCTATCCTTTGAGTTCTGGGCTCAAATCCGGGATCTGCTTCTTACGAACTGTGTGGCACTGGGCAAGAGACTTCCTGATATTTAAAGTTTTAGTCTGTAAAATTGAGATAAGAACACGTCTCCTATGACTATGTGAAGATTAGATGAAATGGCCGTTGAGATGTATCTCACATAGAGTAGGTACAAGAAAGATGTGCTTTCTCTTCCTTTCCTCACCAGTTTGAATATGCATTCAACCAATACTTTATGCTTCATATTTATAAATCTTTCTTAAATTATTAGTCATATTTTTCTGGTATTATTTCCCTAGTTCCCTACTACTCTGCTGCGTGTTTGTAGAAGAGCTCTTTTGAAAAAGAAAAAACAAACACAAAAAACCTTGTAACATTTTTTACTAGACTGTGGCCTTAAACATCTATTTCGTCTGTCTCTCTCCCTGTCCTCCTCTCCTCTCCACTGCCCCTTCCCATGGGCACAAGTGTTTATGCCTGTGTTGTTGGTATGTGAGTGTGCAGTGTGTTTGTGTGTGTGTGTCCCTATAAAAATTATAATTGACAAAAGGTATCCTGAAAGTTTTCAGGGTAAAAACTGACAAGATTCTATTGCTTACTTTTGAATAAAGAAATGAATATCAAGTGCCTTAAGTTTATTTTTATAATTCTGAATATCATTTTCTACTTTTGGGCAGGTGGGTAAAAAAAAGCTCTACAAGTTATTGACAACTTTTTTCTTCTTTTGTGCAAAGGAAACACTGAAAAGTTACAATATAGTGCAAGGAAATCAGGTATGACTCTCTCTTTGAATCTTCCTAATTTCTCTCTCCAAAGAATTCACAATCCCAGTTATATATACTGTAGAGGTGAGAAAACATTACCCCTTTACATTTTAGTTATCTTTTTTTTTTTAAAGATTTTATTTATTTATTTGTCAGAGAGAGAGCAAGGGAACACAAGCAGGTGGAGCAGGAGGCAAAGGGAAAAGCAGGCTTCTTGCTAAGCAAGGAGCCTGATGCGGGACCTGATCCCAAGACCCCAGGATCATGACCTGAGCTGAAGGCAGTTGCTCAACCAACTGAGCCACCCAGCTGCCCCCAAACAAAGTCTTTAGAGAAACCAAAGGCAAAGAAGATGTTAACTGGAGATTCAGGACTTAGTAGAGTTTTACCCCTTAGACTTTGTCTGTGCCACCTGGATTCATTTTCTGTACCTCAAACAACCTCTAGGACTCCAGAGCACAGGCCAAGAGAAAGCAACTCTCGCTTCTCTCAGAAGTAGCATCCTTATCTTCATAGATTTTCACGCAAGTGAGAGATTTTGTCTCAGTCCCTTTCTTATCTTGGTTCAAATGCCAATGCCTGTCTTGCCCTTTAGAGTCCATGCTCTAATGGGGCCAACGATAGCACTTCGGTAAAAATGTATTCTGCCTACATTCAGGCTCCATGGCTTGAAGCAGCTTCTGTTTTGGATTTGAGATTTCAGCCTTGCATATGACACAGCCATAAAATAACTAATTTTGCTGCTTGGCATGCTGTTCATTGGCTCTCTAGTAATCAATACCTATCTGTTGGGAGTTACTCTATTCAGGGCATTACCCTCTTTTGTGTTTTTGATTGTTTGTTTGTTTGTTTGTTTGTTTGTTTGTTTGTGACTGGATCTTGATGACATACCTATTGTCCAAACGCACTATATCGCTTAACCATAAGAAAGTATTCATGTGGAGGCCCGCATAGAAGCCACAAAATAAAAATGTGAGCAAATTCAACACAAAACTATTGCAAATATTTCTTCTCAATGACATGCATCTGAAGTAAATATATATGAGGTCTTCAAGTATTTCAATTCACCACATCACTTGGTATGTGCAGTTAGGTTGACAAGTGCTCAAAGGATTTTCAGATTTTCTTCTGATCTTTAAGAGAAAATAGTTTTATGCCTCGTATCATTTCATAATTTGAAGGGAGTCCCAACACATCTGTTTTCTAAATAAACCTCTATTAAAGTTTAAAATATACACAGATCCTTTCAAGGAAAGAAAATTCCTTGTACTTAAAATCTTGCATAAAGACTCTGTAGAGTATACACAGACTGTATTAAAATACTATGCAGAGTATTCTCCCACAAGAATTGGAAAACATGCTATTATTGGGAAACACACAGGTAAATTTATATACATCTAAATAAAATAGTAAATTGAAGGAATCCATGTCCAAGAGTAACTTCATCTTTAAGCCATTCAAGTTTGGAAACACTGAGTCACTTTCTCTTACTCCATATCTATATCCATATCTATCTCTGTATCTATAGATATCTATCCATATCTAAAGATATCTAAAGATATCTATCCATATCTTTCATCTATAGATAGAGATAGATATATCAAGATATATATAATATATATAGATGTATATATTATATAGTATATATATCTGTATATTCACTTCATTCAACATATATCTATTCAGTTCTCAATTTTGCATTTTCTTAAAGTCAGAGCTTTCCATTTTTAAGTAATATCTTTCTTATTAACTCTTCCATAAACTATTGTATTAACTTATCATTAATCTTCCACATATAATTTATCATCATTCCTTTATAGCTAATAATTTTTGAAAGTATAACCATGATCAAAGTCATACTCTAAGTCAAAAGGCGTTCTTAGTTTTTTATGACCAACAGAATAAAATATGTAAAAATATTCTAGTCCCAATCACCTCCATCATGTTTGCATAATTCCAACAAACTCTTCACTAACACTGACACAGTTTAGTACTGTACTTGATCTAGTTATATCTTGACCATTTATGTCATAGCTTCAACCTTTAACTTTGAGTACTCTTTCATCTCCAATGCCAAAATGAAACCCATCCCTAAAGATCTAATTCACATTCAACTTCATGCTGTAAGCTTTCCATCTTTATCTCAGTAGAAACAAAGGAAACAAAACCAAGCTATTCTCTGCACTTTATCTGAAATATGGAATTTGTCATATTGTGTCATGTATTCACTGTCTGGATGTTTGTCTCTCTCTCCAGAGTAAGCTACAAGTTCCTCAGTCATAGGAAACGTGCTTCATTTATCCTTGTGTCTTTGTCTGGCACAGTTCTTAATAGGCACTCATAGGATGTTGTTGAGTTGAATTATTCAATGGCGTATAAAATGTCCAAAATAGGATGGTACCTGTAACAGTTTCTCCTCACCCATTTTAACTCCACTTAATTAAAAGTGACTTAGCTCTCTCACCAAACTTTATGGAATCTTTCTTGCTTTATATGCAGCTCCCCCCCCGAACTCACTCACTGTATCCAACTAAAATCTGCTTCATATCCTTTACTTAAGGTACCACCACCACACCCCTTCAAATCTCTTTGCACTTGTTGTTTTGCATTTTCCTTCCATTTCTGAGGTTTCCATTGGAGCTTCATCCTTCTTCAAAAAGCTGCCATTGGTTCATATGTGCTTCCCTTTTTCATCCCTTCACACACGCACACGCAAACATGGCTGTGGGGTTGAAGTCGAGGTTGGCTCATTTTATTACTTTTGTTATTGTGGTACTGCAGAGCAATAACTTTCAGCTTTTTTACTTCCTATGTAGGGAAAAACCCAGTTCTTTCTTACTGTTTCTTCATCTTGTGTGTCACCTTCACCTTCAGAGAGAACACTTCCTTCTGATACTTCGGGTCACTAAATGAAAGAAGGTTTTTTTATTTTCTGCGTCAACAAAAAACTGTCAGACACCAGCCAGGTGTCCTACAATTTAACTCAATTCTGAAACTATCTACCTGGAAATAATATCAGATCCCACAAGTAAAGGGGTAATTCCCATCACAAGGTCTTCTCCCCCCACACCGTGCCATACACACACACTTCGGACACCAGGCACAAGCCCAGCTTATCACATTTGCTTCTGACCAAATAGCTATAAATCAGAGGTTCCCTCAACCCGTTTCTCAGGTTCAATTAATTTGTGATATGGCTCACAGAGCCCAGGGAAACACTTATGTTTACTAGCTTATTAAGAAGATATAATAAAGGATACAAATGAACAGTCAGCATGCGGATGTGCTCGCCAATCTGGAAGTTCTCTGAATTCTGTACTATTGGGATTTTTACTAAGGCTTCCTTGTGTAAGCATGATCAATTATTCACTCCATCTCCAGCCCCTCTTTCCTTTCTGGAGATTGGGGGTTAGGGCTGAAAATGTCAAGCTTCTAATCACAGCTTGGTCTTAATGGTGACCATCCCCCATCTGGGAGCCATCCGACAGCCTAAAGTCACCTCATTAGAATAAAATGCTCCTAGTGTTCTTAACATGTAGGAATTTACAAGGGTTTAGGAGCCCTGTCTCAGGGATAGGGTCAAAGACCAAATAGTGGAATAAGAGATGCTCCTAGAGTTCTTATCACTTAAGAATTTATAAGAGTTTTAGGAATTTGGGGCCAGGAATGAGGGCAGAGACAAATATTTATATTTTCTACTATCTTACAGGTACTAACTATCCTATTTTCCTGGCTGTATATTTTAGCCAGAACTATCCAGGCTAGAAATCTTATTACTTGTAGCAGTAAGACTCAGGAGAAACCCATACTGTTTCTTAGTTTTACTTAGAAGTAAAGTAAGAAATAAAAATAAATTCCAAGAAAATTAAGCAAGTTTGAGTAACACAGAAATAATCAAGTGAAAGTATTTTCCATATTCAATCACCATCCATTGCTTTTTCCCCAATTTTTTCCATGTCAGAATCCTTATCTATTTTGCCTCTGAGATCTTTAATATTTCTTGATTGGTTAAAAATATACTTCACTTCTTCACTTATTCTCTTTCTTTTTGAATGTTTCTTTAAAAAAATACACACTGAGCTTTGAGGGATGTCAGCCCTCCCTAAGCTGATGCTTTGTACCCTTCGTATTCTGGTTCATGCCTAGAAAGAAGAAAAAGAGGAAGAGATAAAGGAAGTTTTAGAGAAGATATAAATCAAGTATGCCATGAAAAAATGGCTAATTTAAGAGGAAATACCAATAAAACCATCTTCACATAATTTTTATAATCTCCAAGCCAAAGAAAAAAGACATTTTGTAATACATGTTGTGTTGATCATTCTTACCTCTACTCCTAAAGTGGACTAGATTATTAGATGGATGTCTTTACAAATGTGAGAGAAGAAATGGCCACGTGGTTCCATTGAGCCATATAAATGACTAGGGGACATGTTCAGTAGTAACTATGTCTTGATTAATATTTATGTGCTAAATACAGAAAGTAGAATGTGGGGGCACCTGGGTGGCTCAGTTGTTAAGCTCCTGCCTTTGGCTCAGGTCATGATCTTAGGGTCCTGGGATCAAGCCCCACATTGGGCTCCCTGCTTGGCGGGAAGCCTGCCTCTCCATCTCACATTCCTCCTGTTTGTGTTCCCTCTCTCACTGTGTCTCTCTCTGTCAAATAAATAAATAAAATCTTTTTTTTAAAAAGCTGTTTAAAAAAAAAGAAAGAATGTGAACGACAGATGCGTAAAAACTGCATGATAAAATTCAGGGCAGTGGAGTACCTGGGTAGTTCAGTCGGTTAAGTATCCAACTCTTACATTCAGCTCAGGTCATAATGTCAGGGTCATAGGATTGAGCTCTGCATCAGGCTCCATGCTCAGCATAGTCTGTTTGAGATTCTGTTTCCTTCTCGCTCTTCCCCCTACATGCGTAGGTGCACTCTCTCTTTCTCTTCATAAATAAATAAATCTTTTTTAAAAAATCAGGGCAGTAATTTGTGAAGTCTGATGTAAGCAGATAAAGGAAAAGTCAGAGAACTCAGAAGACATAACTGGTGGGAGACAATAAAAAGGGGGTTAAAGCAAATCATATTTGACCAAGAAATATTATGAGAAGAAAATTAGGTAGAGGTAAGTTAGAGAGAGAGAGAGAGATCAGTACTTAATTAGGATAAATCTGAAACCATACTTAAATAAGTTGGAATGGGATGAAATATTGAAGAATACAGATAGAGTAGAAAAACAATATCCTTTGAAAGAGGAAAGAAAATAAAAATGACAAATTATTTCCACTTGTAGTGAGATGGTGAGAAGACAGAAATATGAATTAGTTATGTAACTCACCAAATTAAGTGAGCAGTATCATTTCTGTTAATCACTTTTTTGGGCATTCAGTAAAATCTGAGAACACAAGGTTAAAAGCAACAAGTGAGTATTAGAACATTAAAAAACAGAAAGCATATAAATATAACTCCTGGTTAGCTTTTGTTATATGGTAACAAGAGAAATAAAATGAAAATAATTCCATTAAATAAGAGAGGGGAAGGGGCGCCTAGGTGGCTCAGGCATTAAGCTTCTGCCTTTGGCTCAGGTTATTATCCCAGGGTCCTGGGATCAAGCCTCACATCTGGCTCCCTGCTCAGCCAGAAGCCTGCTTTTCCCTCTCCCACTCCCTGTGCTTGTGTTCCCTCTCTCGTGGTTTCTCTCTCTCTCTGTGTCAAATAAATAAATAAAAGCTTTAAAAAAAATAAGAGAAGGGAAAAGTGTAACAGAAGAAAAAGAAGTTGATCAAAATTTGAAACCCCTGGAATATATGAGAAATTATTAATTTTTAGGAAATACTTTGTACAATTATGCATTTATGTGATTTTTTAATAACTATCATTACAGAGAAGCAAGACAAAAATAACAATATCAGAATAGGAAGGGGGGATTGTGACCAAGAGGAGGGGTAAGGGGAGAAAACTGAATGGAATAGTAAATATTTAATATGAAAAACCACCTAAGGAGAATGAAAGATTTAAATAACAAAGAGCTGAAAGAAATAGGCATTAAAAAGGAATGTAATAGGACACAAAGAAATTATGTACAGTCTGTGCAGTCCAAAGACAAGGTATATATATAAGATATACTTAATTTGGTTACAGATGTATTACAGTTCCTTCTCGATAACCCCATGAGTGGCAGCAATCTTAAAATACTATTCTTTTGGGATATTTTAATGAGGCATAGTAAAGTAAAAAGAGTGAGGTCTGCAATTATATCTGATTTGGCCCTGCCGTACAGACTTGAGTTGAGGGCGGATGGTACTGCAAACATAACAAAGAAAAACAAGAGGATGTGGCAAAGAAAATAATAATTAGGCACGTGTAAGCTGAGAGAGAAAGAAGAAAGATAACACTTCAATAGTCGGCAATTTTGCATCCCAACCACTAAGTATTGGCTAAAATCTCCCATTGAAATTCTGCCCTGCACCACTTTCTTCATTGCAAGCAAAGCCATTCATCAGTTCTTTCATGCTGGTTCAATTAAATCCTATAGTGCTCCAAGGCAATGTAGCATCAGCTCTGGTGAAGAATTTCAATTCCGTAAACAGGCCGGTAAATATGCTACTGCGGATAAATTGGCCATCAGGGTGATAGAGAGTAGCAAACGAAAATGTGTGATTACAGCTAGTTTTAGCGTGCTAGAAAGCTGCTGAGCCATTACTGTGCCCAAGAACAATGTTTTTTTCCTCCTCTGCTTATCTAGCGGTTTTGCTGTTTCCATATTAGCTATCAAATACTCCTTGTCTGATTGATATTTCTCACTTAGTTACTTTCACGATAACCCTGACCTAGATTTTTTTTTAGAACTAAAATCCAACTTACTCCTCAAACCCACCTTTACTGTAGATCATGGTTACCATATTTCCATCCTTCTAAGGCCCTCCAGTATTAGAGTTTCAGGAATACAGGCGGTTTTTTGTTTGTTTGTTTGTTTTTTTCTGGTGCAAAAAGGTGATTTTTTAAAGCAGGGGGACAGGACCTGTGGGCAGAAAGAGCTACTGCCAATACAGGCTGCTTTTATATTTTTGTTTTTAATCCTCAGATTAACTACAGAATGAACTATTCTTACCTATTTTCACTGATTACTTTTTCTATTTCAGTTCCCCTGGGGTGGGGGGGGAGATTTAAAGGTTTTAGCTAAAATACAGTATAGAGGGCGCCTGGGTGGCTCAGTGGGTTAAGCCGCTGCCTTCGGCTCAGGTCATGATCTCAGGGTCCTAGGATCGAGTCCCACATCGGGCTCTCTGCTCCGCGGGGAGCCTGCTTCCCTCTCTCTCTCTCTGCCTGCCTCTCTGCCTACTTGTGATCTCCTGTCTCTCGCTGTCAAATAAATAAATAAATAAATAAAAATCTTTAAAATACAGTATAGACAGAAGCCACACCTGAGTTCAAAGCAAATGTCTTTGTAAAAACAGTAATATTGGGGTACCTGGTGGCTCAGTGGGTTAAGCCTCTGCCTTCAACTCAGGTCATGATCTCAGAGTCCTGGGATCGAGTCCCGCATTGGGCTCTCTGCTCAGCGGGGAGCCTGCTTCCCCCTCTCTCTCTGCCTACCTCTCTGCCTGCTTGTGATCTCTCTCTTTCTTTCAAATAAATAAATAAAATCTTTTAAAAAAACCAGTAATATTGTTTTAAAGGCAAACTTTTATTTTACTCTATCAAAAGTTCTTTGCTATACTTGATGTCAAAATCTTGCAGATAAGAACTTTGGTATTAACAGAGGGAATGAAACTTTGTGCACAGAAATTTCTGGTACTTATTTATATTTATAAAAACAGTGGGATTTGTTCTGCCAAAAGAGACAGATGCAGGATTTTCTGTGTTCAATGAAATGAATAAGATTCTAAAGCCTTTGGGCTTAAGAGTTTGCATATAGAAAAACTCCACTAAAGGCAAATATGTAATTGTTTTAACATAATTAATCACAATATACTGAACTTTAGATTTTCTGCTTCATGAATTTTTTCTTCATACAAAATTTATATGAAAGTTTTTTGTGTTGCTATTGTAGTTAAAATAAGTAAACCAGATTTCTTTTTTTTTTTTTAAGATTTTATTTATTTATTTGTCAGAGAGAGAGAGACAGAGAGAGAAAGATCACAAGTAGGCAGAGAGGTAGGCAGAGGCAGAGGGAGAAGCAGGCTCCCTGCCGAGCAAGGAGTCCAATATGGGACTCGATCCCAGGATGCTAGGATCACGACCTAAACCAGATTTCTTTAAACTTCTACCGCCACTTATTCGTCAGCAACCTCTCTTGTCACTACTTCACTTAATATTAGAAATCATAATCCTGCTCACCTAAAAATTTTGTGTGTCTACATTGCATTATTCTTTCAACTGTATGCTAAGAGATGAGTAGAGAAGAATCAACTCTGCTGATAAATTTTGCTTAAAAGTAAATGTTTGGACAGTTGTGGTTAATGTCCTTTAATCTAAAATCAGCTGTTTTAGGGCGCCTGTGTGGCTCAGTCAGTTAAGCATCTGGCTTCGGCTCAGGTCATAATCCCAGGGTTCTGGGATCTAGTCCTGCATCAGGCTCCCTGCTTAGCGGGGAGTCTGCCTCTGCCCCCTCCCTGCTCCTTCTCTCACTCTCTCTCAAACAAATACAACTAAAAAATAAATAAAATCAGCCATTTTAATAGTAAGTTTCACTTGGGTCACAGATTGATTCCTCAGAGAGGCTTATGAAACACTTAGTTTAAAAATACATGAATGTCTTGGGTGCCTGGGTGGCTCAGTGGGTTAAGCCGCTGCCTTCGGCTCAGGTCATGATCTCTGGGTCCTGGGATCGAGTCCCGCATCGGGCTCTCTGCTCGGCGGCGAGCCTGCTTCCTCCTCTCTCTCTGCCTGCCTCTCTGTCTGCTTGTGATCTCTCTCTGTCAAATAAATAAATAAAATCTTTAAAAAAAAATACATGAATGTCTTAACAAAAGAAGCAGAGAAGTGTTTTAAAGTAGAATTGCTCTAGAAATAGAAGTGATTTTGAGGGTACTGAATGGTAATACAGGCTAAGTTATGTTCCCTTTTTTCTTGACATTTAAACAGTATTTAGGATTATAATATACTTCCCAGATCTGTATGTCTTTTCTACAAAGTGTAAGTGAATGTATTTCCATCCTTTATACAAACCAAATTAGCCATATCCTAATTATGTCTGTTTAAAAATATGCCTGAGTTTTCAGACCACAATGCTCTGAAGCTAGAACTCAATCACAAGAGGAAAGCTGGAAAGAACCCAAATACATGGAGACTAAACAGTATCCTTCTAAAGAATGAATGGGTCAACCAGGAAATTAAAGAAGAATTGAAAAAATTCATGGAAACAAATGATAATGAAAACACAACTGTTCAAAATCTATGGGACACAGCAAAGGCAGTCCTGAGAGGAAAATATATAGCGGTACAAGCCTTTCTCAAGAAACAAGAAAGGTCTCAAGTACACAACCTAACCCTACACGTAAAGGAGCTGGAGAAAGAACAAGAAGGAAACCCTAAACCCAGCAGGAGAAGAGAAATCATAAAGATCAGAGCAGAAATCAATGAAATAGAAACCAAAAAAACAATAGAAAAAATCAATGAAACTAGGAGCTGGTTCTTTGAAAGAATCAATAAGATTGATAAACCCCTGGCCAGACTCATCAAAAAGAAAAGAGAAAGGACCCAAATAAATAAAATCATGAATGAAAGATGAGAGATCAGAACTAACACCAAAGAAATACAGAGAATTATAAGAACATACTATGAGCAACTCTATGCCAACAAATTTGACAATCTGGAAGAAATGGATGCATTCCTACAGACATATAAACTACCACAACTGAACCAGGAAGAAATAGAAAACCTGAACAGGCCCATAAGCAGTAAGGAGATTGAAACAGTCATCAAAAACCTCCAAACAAACAAAAGCCCAGGACCAGATGGCTTCCCAGGGGAATTCTACCAAACATTTAAAGAAGAACTAATTCCTATTCTCCTGAAACTGTTCCAAAGAATAGAAATGGAAGGGAAACTTCCAAACTCATTTAATGAGGCCAGCATCACCTTGATCCCAAAACCAGACAAGGATCCCACCAAAAAAGAGAACTACAGACCAATATCCTTGATGAACATAGATGCAAAAATTCTCGCCAAAATACTAGCCAATAGGATTCAACAGTACATTAAAAGGATTATTCACCACGATCAAGTGGGATTTATTCCAGGGCTGCAGGGTTGGTTCAACATCCGCAAATCAATCAATGTGATACAACACATTAATAAAAGAAAGAACAAGAACCATATGATACTCTCAATAGATGCTGAAAAAGCATTTGACAAAGTACAGCATCCCTTCCTGATCAAAACTCTTCAAAGTGTAGGGATAGAGGGCACATACCTCAATATTATCAAAGCCATCTATGAAAAACCCACCGCAAATATCATTCTCAATGGAGAAAAACTGAAAGCTTTTCCGCTAAGGTCAGGAACACGGCAGGGATGTCCATTATCACCACTGCTATTCAACATAGTACTAGAAGTCCTAGCCTCAGCAATCAGACAAGAAAAAGAAATTAAAGGCATCCAAATTGGCAAAAAAGAAGTCAAACTATCACTCTTCGCAGATGATATGATACTATATGTGGAAAACCCAAAAGACTCCACTCCAAAACTGCTAGAACTTGTACAGGAATTCAGTAAAGTGTCAGGATATAAAATCAATGCACAGAAATCAGTTGCATTTCTGTACACCAATAACAAGACAGAAGAAAGAGAAATTAAGGAGTTAATCCCATTTACAATTGCACCCAAAACTATAAGATACCTAGGAATAAACCTAACCAAAGAGGCTAAGAGTCTATACGCAGAATATTATAAAGTACTCATGAAAGAAATTGAGGAAGACACAAAGAAATGGAAAAATATTCCATGCTCCTGGATCGGAAGAATAAATATTGTGAAAATGTCCATGCTATCTAAAGCAATCTACACATTTAATGCAATCCCTATCAAAATACCATCCATTTTTTTCAAAGAAATGGAACAAATCATCCTACAATTTATATGGAACCAGAAAAGACCTCGAATAGCCAAAGGAATATTGAAAAAGAAAGCCAAGGTTGGTGGCATCACAATTCCGGACTTCAAGCTCTATTACAAAGCTGTCATCATCAAGACAGCATGGTACTGGCACAAAAACAGACACATCGATCAATGGAACAGAATAGAGAGCCCAGAAATAGACCCTCAACTCTATGGTCAACTAATCTTCAACAAAGCAGGAAAGAATGTCCAATGGAAAAAAGACAGCCTCTTCAATAAATGGTGCTGGGAAAATTGGACAGCCACATGCAGAAAAATGAAATTGGACCACTTCCTTACACCACACACGAAAATAGACTCTAATGGATGAAGGACCTCAATGTGAGAAAGGAATCCATCAAAATCCTTGAGGAGAACTCAGGCAGCAACCTCTTCGACCTCAGCCGCCGCAACATCTTCCTAGGAACATAGGCAAAGGCAAGGGAAGCAAGGGCAAAAATGAACTATTGGGATTTCATCAAGATCAGAAGCTTTTGCACAGCAAAGGAAAACAGTTAACAAAACCAAAAGACAACTGACAGAATGGGAGAAGATATTTGTAAATGACATATCAGATAAAGGGCTAGTATCCAAAATCTATAAGGAACTTAGCAAACTCAACACCCAAAGAACAAACAATCCCATCAAGAAATGGGCAGAGGACATGAAAAGACATTTCTGCAAAGAAGACATCCAGATGGCCAACAGACACATGAAAAAGTGCTCCACGTCACTCGGCATCAGGGAAATACAAATCAAAACCACAATGAGATATCACCTCACACCAGTCAGAATGGCTAAAATTAACAAGTCAGGAAATGACAGATGCTGGCGAGGATGTGGAGAAAGGGGAACCCTCCTCCACTGTTGGTGGGAATGCAAGCTGGTGCAACCACTCTGGAAAACAGCATGGAGGTTCCTCAAAATGTTGAAAATAGAACTACCCTATGACCCAGCAATTGCACTACTTGGTATTTACCCTAAAGATACAAACATAGTGATCCCAAGGGGCACGTGTACCCGAATGTTTATAGCAGCAATGTCTACAATAACCAAACTATGGAAAGAACCTAGATGTCCATCAACAGATGAATGGATAAAGAAGATGTGGTATATATACCCAATGGAATACTATGCAGCCATCAAAAGAAATGGAATCTTGCCATTTGCGACGACGTGGATGGAACTAGAGGGTATCATGCTTAGTGAAATAAGTCAGTCGGAGAAAGACAGCTATCATATGATCTCCCTGATATGAGGACATGGAGAGGCAACATGGGGGGTTAGGGGGATAGGAAAAGAATAAATGAAACAAGATGGGATTGGGAGGGAGACAAACCATAAATGACTCAACCTCACAAAACAAACTGGGGGTTGCTGGGGGGAGGTGGGGTTGGGAGAGGGGGAGGGGGTTATGGACATTGGGGAGGGTATGTGCTATGGTGAGTGCTGTGAAGTTTGTAAATCTGGTGATTCACAGACCTGTACCCCTGGGGATAAAAGTACATTATATGTTTATTAAAAAAAAAAATATGCCTGAGTCAAATGTGAGGTTTTCACAAGTCCAGGATTTGTAATTTTAAAAGGAAATCATATTAGATTTGTCAGAACCTCCTTGGAGCATTCCAAAATTTATATATTTTAATTAATTCTTTCTTTCTTTCTTTCTTTCTTTCTTTCTTTCTTTCTTTCTTTCTTTCTTTCTTTGACAGAAAGATCATAAGTAGTCAGAGAGGCAGGCAGAGAGAGAGGAAGGGAAGCAGGCTCCCTGCTGAGCAGAGAGCCAGACTCGGGGCTGGATCCCGGGACCCTGAGATCACAACCCGAGCAAAAGGCTGAGGCCTAACCCACTGAGCCACCCAGGCACCCCTATATATTTTATATTCTTTAAAACATTCACATAATTCTTAGAAGAGTTGACCAAGAGGCCTCATTAATATTGACACAAACTGCAGTACAGTGCTGAGGTGATTGGTTGGCTGGACTTCGGTTTGGCACATTTGGATCAAAATCACAACTCTGCTGCTTATTAAAAGTTGTTTAACAAGAAATATGCTTTCTAATCCTTGGTTATTTACTAATCCTCTAATCCTCAGTTACCTCATTTGTAAAACCAAGGATAATGGTGATAAGTAGCTCATTGGGTTCTGAGGAGCTTAAGTACCATAGTACATAAAAAAATTCTTAATGTGTTAAATGTGCAACCAATGTTAGCTAGTTAACAAATGTTAACTACTAATGATAGTAGTAATAAATCACACTTATAATCCTATCGATTTACCTTGCAATGTCTTTTATCATGAAGGACTTTCTTCTTTATTTCATATTGGTGCCATCTCTGTGAAGTGGTATACTTTTTTTTTTTTTAATGAAAATAGAGGCTACATCAGAGATTGGAACACTGTACACCATGTTGCATATCTGACTTAGTCTGACTTTGTGACTCAGCTCTTACTCTGACAGAGCCATGCCCATCTGTTTTTGTATTATCTCCGACTGCTTTCCCACTGCAGTAATAGTATCCAGTACCTGTAGCAGAGACCATATGTCTGACAAAGCTTAAAATATTTATTCTCTAGCCCTTTACAGAAAAGTTTGCCAACTCCTGGCCTATATCATGTTAAACATTTGAATTTTTTAAAGCCCATTCCTAAAGAAAATTTTGATTTATATCTTGTATTCCCACCTCCACCTTATGTAATCCATCATCAAGTTTTATAGAACCTAGTTCCAAAAAAATCTCCCCATACTCTTCACTCCTCTTTATATCCCTGCCCCTATTCTAACACAAGCCATTTTATTTAGTTTACTATTGCTGCTATAATAAACTAGTACACATTTACTGGCCTAAGATAATACAAATATATTATCCTCTAGTTCTGGAGGTCAGAAATCTAAACTGGACCTCATGAGGGTAAAATTGACTGAAGAGAGTAGATTAGTGGTTGTCTAAGGCTGGGGGTTGGAAACTGGGGTTATTTGCCAAAATCTATGAGATAATCTGTTTTCTAGACCTTTCAAGCTTCTAGAGACCCCCTTATTTCTTCAAAGCTAGCAATAGCCAGTTAATCTTTCTCATGGAAAAACTGTCTCTCTCATTTTGACTCTCCTGCTTCCTTCTTCCTCACTTATGGACCATGTAAGAATCCTGAATAACTCAGGATAAACTCCCAATCTTAAATTCAAATGTTAGCAGTCTTATTCTACCTGAACTTTATCTTCTTCTTCCCATTTAACATAAACTATGTGTTAAATACTTTAAAACTTGCCAATAAGGTAGATCTTTTTTTTTTTTTTTAAGATTTTATTTATTTATTTGACAGATAGAGATCTCAAGTAGGGAGAGAAGCAGGCAGAGAGAGAGAGAAGAGGAAGCAGGCTCCCTGCCAAGCAGAGAGCCCAATGCGGGGCTCTATCCCAGGACCCTGGGATCATGACCTGAGCGAAAGGCAGAGGCTTTAACCCACTGAGCCACCCAGGCACCCCAATAAGGTAGATCTTATGTTTAGTGTTCTTATCCCAAAATAATAATAATAATAATAAAAGGATGAGAGGAAACTTTTTGGAGGTAATGGACAGTTTTGTGGCATAAACTATTATGATATTTTCATGGGTGTACACTTACCTCCAATTCATCAAGTTGTATACAGTAGTTATGCATAGTTTTGGGGTGGTGTCAACAAATTTTAATAAAACACAAGAGATTATATAGAGATTTATCATATTACGCAGCAACTGTATTCCTAGGTATATACCTAGTGGAAATGAAAACATGTGACTACAAAAAGCTTGTATACAAATATTCATTGCAGCATTTTTATTCATAACAGCTAGAAATTGAAACAACTTAAAAGTCCATGAGCTAAAAAGTAAATAAACAAAATGTGGTATACCTCTATCGTGAAATAATATTCATTAATAAAAAAGAAATGAAGGGGCGCCTGGGTGGCTCAGTTGGTTAAGCATCTGCCTTCAGCTCAGGTCATGATCCCACGGTCCTGGGGTCAAGCCCCATGTCTGGCACCCTGCTCAGTGAGAAGTTTGCTTCCCCCTCTCCCTCTGCTGCTCCCCCTGTTTGTATTCTCTCTCCCTCTTTCAAATAAATAAAATCTTAAAAAAAAGAGAGAGAGAGAAATGAAGTACTGATATATGCTACAACATGCATGAACCTTGAAAATAGTATTCTAGGTAAAAGGAACAGGACACAATAAAACACATATTATATGATTTCATTTACATGCAATGTCCAAAGTAGGTAAATCTATATAAAGAGGGAGTAGATTAGTGGTTGCCTAGCACTGGGGGTTAGGGACAACTGCTGAGTATGAAGTTTTTTGGGGGTTATGGAAATGTTGTAGAGTTGATGTTGGTAATGGTGGCATAGCTCCAGATACTAAACACCACCGAATTGTATTTTGAATGTGTGTGTTGTATGGTATGTGAATTATATCCCAAGTTGTTATTTTAAAAAGACTAAATTATGAATAAAGTTTGCTTTTTTAGTCAGGGAAAAAATTTCCATTTAGAGACATAAAAATAATAATTTGTGTGTTGAATTATGTATAGTTAATTCTCAGTAAATACCAGCTATTATTACATTACTATTATTTTCTCTAAAAGTACTAATCTTCTAATTTTATATTCAAGGATATATAAGGGCCCAGGAGCAAGGGAAAGGGTAAGCGGGCATTGTGATATAATAATAGCTAATAATTATTTAGTTTTTATTATTTAATGATCACTGTATGAAGCACTTTACAGGGACTATCCCTTAGCTTTGTTTCCAATTTGACAGAAGAAGCTAACACGAGGGTACCTTGCGGGCTCAGTCAGAAAAGCATGTGGGTCATGAATTCCAGCCATGTTGGGTGTAGAAATTACTTAAAAATAAAATCTTAAAAAAATAAGAAGAAGAAACTAACACTTCAAGAATCTGTGTAATTACAAAGTGGTAGAGATGAGAAGTAAAATCCATGCTCTCTCCCAATCCCTGCATTATCCAAGAGCACCTAGAAGTTCAAGAGCTCTGTGCAAATGACTTCAGTTGCCACTTAGGGGGAAAAAATGGATTTTGAATTTTTAAGACAAACAAATAAATAATCCAAACCCCCTAAAATATGAGGAAATTAACTCAGGGAAAAGGGTATTAGATGGATGGTGAGTCGGTAGTAGAACCTGCTCGTATACAGTACTAAAACAAATTAGTAAACCTGGTATTCTCAGTTAACAAGGACTTAAAATAAAATTCAGAAGTGGCCCATAATTGCTTACACAAAAACCTTCCCCTGAAATAAAATTAAAATGTCTTCATCTCTGAAAAGGGCTTTCAAATAATGATAAACAAGAGGAGTCTTGAAACAGGAGCCCTACGATTGAAGCAAGAAGGTATGTCAACCATTAAAAAAAAAAAAAATACCACCTCTAAATGCCCAAGTTACAAATTCACATAGCAATCGTACAATAATGGATATCATGTCTGTTCTTGAAACACATCATTTGTCAAGCAAAGAGGGCCTTTCTCTGCCTCTCTGGCTCTGAGCTACTGAAGCACTACAAAGTCTTAACTTGTGGGAAGAAATGTCCAGTGTGAACAGGTTTATGAGAAAAAAGAATTAAATGAGGTTGGACATGCTGCACAGTGAGTGGAACATAAAATATAATAGAGAAAGGCTAATATGGGCATTCTCATGATTTGAAAGGAGACCTAATAGCAAAAAGGAAGAAAAACAACATTGCAGTGTTCATCATGCATAGTCATTTGTTGTGTTAAATGTGACAATATTGATCTTCTAAGTGAACAGGACAAAAAGACTTATGTCACTATAGGAAAAATTACCATTTCAATGAAAAACCATGCATTGTCTATAGGACAACATTCAGCTTTATGAGATTTGCTTTTATGAATGCTATTATATAAATCTATAATTTGTAGATATCCAAGTGCATGGAAAAACATCCCTGTGTTTAGACATGCAAACTCTGCCTTGTCAAGCAGCAGTTCAGTTGACTTCCCTTTCCCACTGTGGAGGAAGTTCATTTTGTCTCCATTTATACATTCATTTTAATATTCCTGATCTATAAATATTCCTATATTTATAGATCTATATCTATAAAATAGATTCTCTTTTGAACCCATGATAACATTTCCTGGCTTCCTCATTAAGAATTAAAAATATATCTAGCATGCATTCATATTTATATCTGATGAGAATCTATTTATATCTGATGGGAGTCATAAGCTTTACCTTCTTTGAAAACTATCTTTTTTAAAATTTAAATTCAATTAATTAATATACAATGTATTATTTGTTTCAGGGGTACAGGTCTGTGATTCATCAGTCTTATATAATACCTAGTGCTCATTACAACACATACCCTCCCCCATATCCATCACCCAGTTACCCCATCCTCTACCCCACTTCCCTCTAGCAACCCTCAGTTTGTTTTTTATGGTTAAGAGTCTCTTACGGTTTGTCTTCCTCTCTGGTTTCATCTTGTTTCATTTTTTTCCTCTCTTCCCCTATGATCCTCTGCCTTGTTTCTTAAATTCCACGTAACAGTGAAATCATACTAAAAACTATCTCTTAACACTGATGTCACATAACCACACAAAACTGTTATTGGTATAACTAAATCTACTTATTTTTTTCTTGTTCAAAACATTTCCTCTCCTCTCATCCTCTAAGATGTGTGTGTGTAGGTATGTGTGTGTTGTGGAGGACAAATGCATTAAGGAGATGATTTTATTCAGGCTTTTGCAGGATAGGGGGAACGATCTTTAATAAGAAACAACTCAAGGAAAAGAAAGGGCCTGTGGTTCTATGGCAGCAAGTAAATAATGGAATCATCAAGATGTTATTTACATAAAGTAAGAGCAGACAAGTCTGTGTAGTTTAAGGATTTTAGATACAAACATTGGTAGAAAACTTGAAAGGAATTATTGTAATAATCAGGATGGGGAGGGGCCTGGGTGGCTCAGTTGTTAAGTGTCTGCCTTTAGCTCAGGTCATGGTCCCAGGGTCCTAGGATCGAACCCCGCATCCAGCTCCCTGCTCAGTGAGGACCCTGGTTCTCCCTCTCCCTCTGCCTTCTCCCTTTGCTTGTGCTCTCTCTCTCTCTGTCAAATAAATAAATAAAATATTAAAAAAACAAAAGGGGGTTCCTTTAAGGATGAATGAAGAGATGGAATCAGTTAATGATAAATAGGTTGTTTCTAAGACACTAGCAGTGTTTATTTCTTAGGATGATACTTCCTTCTTGTAATTAGTCTTCAGATTCTGTATATGTTTTTTGAACTTCTATGAATAAGTCCCAGTTTTAAAAAGTTAATTTCATTTTTATACTATGCACTATTAATCATTCAGCACCAGGTATTGAATAGCCCATCACTTATTCAGTGATGTTGCTTTTGTAATATATCCAGTATTTATGTAATCGAAAGTAGATGCTAAATTCAAATGGTAAACTTGATAACAGATGACTATTTGGTACACATGTACCCCAAATAAGTAAATATTTTACAATTAGCACTATGAAAAAATGACAAAAGACAGAAACAGTTGTTTCACAGAGGAAGAAAAACAAGTGCCCCCAAATAATATGTATGTAATGTAATTTTAATCTGATAAAATCCAACATTCATTTCTTAAGAGACTATTTCTCTAGAACAATTTTAGGTTGACAGAAAAAAATGGAGCAGAAAGTACAAACATTTCCCATTTTCCTCCTGCCCCCACACGCACACCCTCCCTCATTACCAACCACTGGAGTAGTATAGTTGTTACAATTGATGACTCTACATTGACACAGCATAATAGCCTAAAGTCCATAGTTTACATGATGGTTCACTCTTGGTGTTGTATATTCTATGAGTCTGAGCAAACATAAAATGACATTTGTCCATCACTGTAATATCATACAGAGAATTTTCACTGCCATAAAAATCCTCTGTGTTTCCACCCTAAAACCTGAAGCAAACAAATTTTACTGTCTCCATATTTTTTACTTTTTAAAATGTCATATATTTGGAATCATACAGTAAGTAGACATTTCATATTGGCTTCTTTCACTTAGTATTAAGCATTTAAGTTGACTCCATGTCTTTTCCTGGCTCGATAGCTCATTTCTTTTTAGTGTTGAATAATATTTCAATGCCTGGGTGTACTGCAGTTTTATTTATCCATTTACCTACTGAAGGATATTTTGGTTGCTTCCAAGTTTTGACAATTATTAATAAGGCTGCTATAAACATTCATGTTCAGTCTTTTGTGTGAACATAAGTTTTTAACTCCTTTAGGTAAATATCAAGAAATACAATTGCTAGAAATTATGATAAGAGTATGTTCAGTTTTGTAAGAAACCACCAAACTGACTTCCAAAGTGACTATATGAATTTGCATTCCCACCAGCAATGAATGATGATTCATTCCTGTTGCTCCACATCTTCACTAGCATTTTGTGTCAGTGTTCCAGATTTTGGCCATTCTAATAGGTGTGTAATAGTATCTCATTTTTGTTTTAATTTATATTTTCCTGATAATATATGATATGGAGTATATTTTTATATGCTTAACTGGCATCTTTATATCTTGTAACATTGATTCTTGATGAAAACTCTATCTTAGACTAGAAAGGAATTTCTTTAATCTGATATGATGTATCTATTGAATCATATAGCAAATATAAAGCCACAGGTAAATGTTTAAGTCAGACCATAAAATAAAGGACAGAATAAAGATGTTGATTCTATTGAGTTACAAGCCTGTGGGACTTCTCAGATTCCCTTGACCGTCTTCTTCCTGCTTGGTTAATACACCCCCATTTTCAGACTTAGGAAAAATACCACATAGCCCTTGACATGGGATCTCGCTTCCAGAGCAGTCACCAGATCATATAAACCAGGAGTTCAATTATTAATGGATCTTGCCAATTAAAAGTGGGTGGGGGGTGGCAGAAAAGAGCTACAAAAATTCTCCTCTCTCCTAGAGAAGATCCTGAAATGTTCTTAAACGACCCACTTGCCAAGCTAACACACATAAGGAACAATGTTCTAGGTCTCATTGTGGCTCACTGTAATACATTATGTTTATTTATTATTATTATTTTGGGGGGTTAACATCTTACTTGCTTCCTTTTATTTGTTACTCTTCCTCTGTGGGCTTTAACCTTACATAAGGAATACCCTTTCAAGTTTACTTTCTGCAGGACCTGAGGTAAAGTATCTCCTCTCTCAGCCTCTATTTAATGTCATGTTGGAGACTCTAGTAAGCATACTCAGAATAGAAAAAATATATATATAAAGACTGGATTGTTTATAAAGCTATCATAATTTTCAGAAGATATGACTGCCTATGTAAAAAACACAAAAGAATCAAAGGATAAGCCATTAGAATAAACAGAAGACTTTAAAAAGGTTACCTGTTAAAAGATCAATGTATAAAATTCAGTTGTGTTTCTCCATATCAGTAGTAAAAGATTAGAAAATGAAAACTAAAAGACATAGTTTGTAATAGTAATGCAAGCATGTTTTCTTGAAATTTTCTTGAAATGAATTTTTTTTCTATTCTGAATATGTAATTATGTAATACAATACATACATTTGCAAACGGCCACACTGTGGCACCATTTTGGAAGGGCTCCTGCTAAGGGCGTGTTGGAGGGGGCATGTCAGCAGAAGACCATGGCATTGGGTATGTTCTTAACAAGCTACGTAGGAAGTATTTATACTGGTTCCTGAATGTGCCCCTATATCTAATTGATGGGGGTTGGGAGGGTTGTCAGGGAGGTAGGTGGGGGGGAGGAAGTGGGCTTGCTAGCTCTTTTGTTCTTGGCAAAGTTTCCTAAAGATCCCTGACCGTCCAGCACAGGCTCTGAGATTAATAAACAAATTTCCCTCCCATATACCCCAGGCATTTTTGGAACTCCTGCTTTTATGCTGTATCTCAGCAAAGCTCTCTCATAAGGACAAGGAATCCATTTCCCATTGCCCTCTAGTTCTCACAGAGTCTGCTGATTTTTCAGGTTCTAAGTATTAAGCCCCACTGACTGTAAGAACTAAGAAGTTAAGCCCCATCTGATTTTCAAAGGCAAATATAATGGGGATTCATCTTCCCAGTGCAGATTCCCATGCCTGGGGTGCCTTGGGTGCCTGGGGTAGGGTCTTTTCCTCTCCCTTCTCCATGCCTACGATGTTCTTCCCATAGACAGTCCCATCGGTCAGTTTGTCTCCTGACTGCATCTCTTTTCAGTGTGGGACTCCTCTACATTTAGCTGTGGAGAGTCTGTTCTGCCAGTCTTTGGGTCATTTTCTGTGTTATTTGCATTGATGTAGGTGTTATCTAGATGTTATCAGTAGGAAGAAGTGAGCTTGAGATCCTCCTACTCTGCTATTTTCCCCAGAAATCTATTCCATACAATTCTATCCCAAGATATTTTCTTTAAAAACATTCTTGCATTTGTATAACCAGGAAGTCTGTGCAATATATGGTATCTAAGGTACATGAAGTAGGGCAAAGATCTCTATTTATCCGAGTTTAAGGGCAGGAATAAATTCCATGATCATCAACCACATTTTGATCACTTATACCATTACCTGATAAGTTGATCAATCACTATTGATACCCGTCTATTACTTTTTTTCTAGACCTGGTGGTCTCCTATTAGTCTTGATAATATTTTCAGGACTTGAGATCCTGTGGTTGGCTCCAATTCTCAGGACTTGTGTCCTAATGCCTGTTGATAGATGTTTCTTGCACTGAAATTACTATATCTTACTGGTCTTGAAATTTCCATAGCCTCTCTCCACCAGCCTATAAAGATGCTTGGAACTTTCTTAAAATTGTATCAGTTATAATGCCTGCTTCCCGAGTGTTGCCCGTCTCCATATTCTCTATAGTGTTCTACTTTTCAAATGGAATTGGAACCCCATTCCTGTGATTCTATTTCCAGATTTCATTCTGTCTCAGTCTGCCACATCCCACTAAAGGTATTCAAAATATGCAGGTTTACCTAATAAATTGAACGTATTTGGTCTAACAGCACATCCATCCTAAGACAGAATACAATTTAGCTTCCATGTATCTACTTCATATTTGCATGAAGTTTTAACGTGCATTAGTTTTTGGTTGGTAAAAATGAGCCCCGTTATATTATTCAGACTGTATTTTGTTACAGGACTCCTCAAGGGCATTATTGTAATCAGTTAGGAGTAAGCCTAACCAGGTCTTCTATAAATAAATTCTAACTCCTTTTTATTATAAGGTAACATTTTAGCACTGTAGTAATTCTTGTTCTCAGAGTTCAAAACATAATGCTTAATTTGTCAAATATTACAAATACTTAAACAAATGGTTTATATGTAAAAGGTTTTGTTCCAGGAGAAATGATTCTTTTTTTCTAACTCTCTTAGTTGATTGGAATATGATTAGATTGGATAGAATATAAAACTACTAAATTTGCAAAACTGGTGACTGCTGAAAATCTCAAGTGTGTGTGTGTGTGTGTGTGTGTGTGTGTGTGTATGCACAGAAAGAAAGGAAAAGACGTTGACAAATAAGAATCTAGCATGAAGACTTATTGTGATTTTGTGTGTTAGTTGCATTGGTGGGGTTGAGTCCAAAATGAAAGATAGTGCCTAGGCTAGCACTCTTTATGATCTTATGAATGGACTCTATGTTTTTCTTTGGCTTTAATTATATAATCCATTCTTACATTTTTAATATACCTCTTAAAATGCATGATCATGAATAAAAATGCTTTCTCTAACTTAATCATAAGTTTCCATGGTTCATTAAATCTAAAATAATATACATAATATGCTGCTATAACTTTTAAGTTGGAAATAGTAAATTATTTTGTTATCTCTTATACTGTAATAAAAATAATTACTTTTTAATATTCCTTTTCTAATACATACAAATAATCACTTATGTAATTAAAATTATGTCTAAATGTTTTAAAAAATATATTAACAAGTAGTAAAGAGTTAAAATATGGCCAAATGACATAAGTTGCAATAGTTATTTCACAGAAATTATATGTGTCTTCAGTAGAAAATCAGAATAAACCTACCAGAGCATATTGACTGTGATGGCTATTAAACATTTTCACACTTGGATTCAAATACTTCATCATAGTTGGGCTTAGATAGAAAAAATAGGTACCAGGTATATTTTAAACATGAATTTTAAAGGTAATATCAAGAAATTTTGAGATTCTGCAATTAAATACAGGTCTAATCTAGATTTCACTTCATCGCTAAAGTCATTAGTGAATATAGCTGGTAATACAGTGAACTCCTTTTGGGTTCTAATAAATTAATAATAAATTATGATAATAATAACATTCATTCAGGGTGTACTATGTCCCAGAAATTGTGCTAAGCGCATGTTCTCATAATTGTCATAGTACCATTTTATAGTTGGGATTGTTTTGAAGTTTAGGCACTAAACCTCCAAAAGTTTTAATAAATTGCTCAAGGTGAAAGGGAAGGTAGAGAGTAGAACCAGGATCCAAACAAAAGTATATATTCCAAAACATTTGCTTTTCCTGACAACTACAACAAACTAATCTTCAATATTTTCCTGATTTTAATCATTTCTATATTAGCTAGAGCTTGCTCAGGGAAGCAGAAGCACTAAGAGGAACAGAATAAGAAATGCATTATAGGTATTAGACTTTGCAGGATAATAGGAATGGGTGGGAAAATAGATCTGAAGGAGGCAGTGGGTGATCAGGTAAAACTCAGCAAAGTCACCAACCAACGGCAATGAAGAAATTTACTGAAGGCTGTTGTCTCTTTCCTTTTGGTGGGCCTGAAGTCATAATAAGCCAGAAAGGCAAACATTTGGGGGAAAAATCAAAATACAGAGTGAAGAGAAGTATGAATAGTTACTAGAAGGAAAGAAATAATAAATGTTGGATTGGAAATAAATGAAATAGAGACTAAAAACCCCATAGCAAAGTTCAATGAAACCAAGAGGTGGTTCTTCAAAAAGAAAAACAAAATTGGTTAATCTTTAGCCAGATTCATCAAGAAAAGAGAGAGAGGACTAAATCAATAAAATCAGAAATGAAAGGGGAGAGGTAATAGCCAACACCATAGAAAAATTAAGGATTATAAAAGACTCTTATGAAAAAGTATACATATTGGACAACCTAGAAGCAAAAGAGAAGTATGGATAACCTTGATCCCATAGGACAATGGAAGCAATGAGGACAAACTGAATCCTACAAGGACAATCTGGAATCCAGGTCTGTCAGTGCATCAAACTCTAACAATGTGACTGAACAAAAGCCTGTGCCCTTCAGCACAGTTGTATACATGCCTGGTCTGGGTGTCACAGAAAGTAAAAAACAAGATCTAGCAGAAACAAAAGGGGCTGATATTAGGTTGCTGCCATCCTTCAATGGAGTGAGTCAGCAGATCAATCTCAACATTAATGACCTGCAGTGATGCCTGGGGCACTGCACCAACTTTGTGATTATAATTGTTGTTGCTTCACTTCTGCCTTTCAGATTCCATGCAAATTTCCCTTATGATCAAGCACCCTATGAAGAAAGGAATTCTGGGAAACATTTTCAGCTTATGTGAGATAATGCAGTAAAAAGCCATCACATTGCACACAGTATTTTAGATCCAAATTTTGGAAGTAGGCAATGCAATGAGATTTATAAGATTATAAGATTTATAAGATCTTAAGATTATAAGATTATAGATTTAAGATTTATATGGATATATGGATATATAATATGGATATATAATTTAAGATTATAAGATTAAGATCTTAAGATAATAAGATTATAAGATTTAAGATTTATAAGATTATAAGACTGTGATATTTACAAAGTCTGTACATATTAATATGATTGGAAGGCAAAGTTACTGCGGTATTTTTCAAGGCACATAGACCAGATCAAAAAATGTCACAAGACTTCCACTTAAGTAAGGAAGACTATGTCCGTTAAGTGACCCTCTCACTAAAATATAACTAGATTCTGCCTATATTCTTACCTTTAATTACATTCCTAAGTTCAGTAGAAAATAAAGAAGTCTCCATGGACCAAAATCAGAAGCAAACAAATAACAGCAAGTTGAAATTGGAGCAGAGAACTGTGAATGGTTAGCACATGCAAAGGGAGTATATTTTCCAGAAACACACAACAGTATATAAGCCTTACAGAATTAAGGGCACAGCAAACACAGAAATATCATCCAGAAAACTCCATGTTCTTGATTCCTCATGACAAGAGAAATAGCTTTCAGGATAGTAACATCTCAACGAACAGGCAAAACCCATTATAAATGCTCTCTGGTAGAAAAAATACCCAACATATGCTTTTGTATCCCACATAATAATTCAAGCAAAATATAGTTCAACAATAAAAAGAAATGTTAAAAAATGAAAAAGAAAATAAGCCACAATGAAATAGTAATGAAAGCAAAACCACAAATAATAAATAATAAATTTAGATCTACCCATGATCTCAGATTCTGTGAAATTATTAATTATAAAATATGAAGTAATATAAAAATCATGAGGAAATTATGAAATAAAGAAAAAGACCAATGAAGGGTATGTGGGTGGCTCAGCTGGTTAAGCATCCAATTCTTGGTTTTGGCTCAAGTCATGATCTCAGGGTCGAGGGATCAAGCCCCACATCCAGCTCTGCATTTGGTGTGGGGCCTGTTTGAGATTCTCTCTCTCCCTTTGCCCCTCCCCTTCCATTTTCTCTCTCTCTCTCAGAAAGAAAGAAAGAAAGAGCGAAACAATGAGAAAAGCAACTCTTCTAAGAAGAAACTAAATATAGCTTCTGAAAATAAAAATGCAATTGCAGAAATTAAAATCTCCATGGGTGGGTTAAATAAAAAACCAAACTCAGCTAAAGAAACAATAATGAACAGGAAAATAGATATGCAGAAACTATTCAAATGCCATGCAAAGAAACAGATATGGAAACATGAAAAGAAGGTTAAGAGACATGGGGGATACAATGAGATCTACCATATATTTAATCTGAGTTACAGAAAAAGAGAATAGAAATTAGAATAGAAATAGAATATAGAAAAATATAGAATATAGAAAAATAGACATTAGAACAGCAATATCAGCAGAAATTATAGATGGAAAATTTCCAGATTTGACAAAAGAGCAGAATCTCTACAATCACCAATATAGAAAGATAATCTCAGCAACCAGGATTATATAACAAAGAGGAGATAAACACAGCCCCGAGACAGTGGTAACAGAAGACAAGGGATGCACTGACATCTGTACCTGATTCTCATTTAGGTCTGAAAACTCTCTAAGTGGTGTAAACTGGTGATGGGAAGTAAGCCCCATTGCTGGGCGGAAGGATGCTGCCCCCTCTTTGATGACTTTTTCTGCATACTGCAGTCCAGGGCGATTTAGTAGATGATGGCCCACGAGCGGTTTTCATGGTAGATTTGGGGCATCCATATGTTGCAGCAGCCAAACAGCAGGCCCTGGATTTCATCTCTGCTCTAGGATGATGGGAAATATTTCCGATTCTAAAGTCAGTGAGAGTGGCATAGAATCAGCCTGGGCAGACTGGTAAGCTCCAGCCCCACCTGTTATGATTCTATGCTCAGAAACTTGACTCAATGGAGAGGTCTTATTTGGGATTTTTATATGAGTGTTTTTATTTGAGCATGGCTTTCCTTTGGTCATTTGTTTCTGTAAATGGAAAATTTTCAACTTTTATTTCCTTAGCTATTTTTTCTTCCAGTCATTCGTTTCTGTATTTCTTCTTGCCTAATAGTGCATTATTTTGCTCTATTGTGACAAGAACGTTGGTGCCTCTGTTATCTATGTCATACTGCTACTTGGTATTTTCAGTTCTCTGAAGAGTAGCCAAATGGTTAAAAATAAAAATAAAAAACAATTAAGAATACCACAAAATATACAAGAAGTCAGGATATTTCCATAATCACTACATAAATTAAATCGGCAGTTAAAATCTTCTCCCAACACACAGAAAACAACAATCATCGGGGCCAAATTAATTCAAAGGATTTCTAATAAACCTTTGAGGAAAATGATTTCAGTATCCAAAGTCTCTTCTAAAATAGAAAAGAGAGAATCGTATTAACCTATATATGAGACAAGACTATCCTTGAAACCAATATGATAATAATAGTAAAATGACAAACATTTCAACCAAGCGTAAAAAAATTACACAACCAAATTAGATTTATTCTAAGAATGCAAAGGAGCTTATCATGACAAAAAAAAAATTAATGCATATCACTTATTTTTTTTTTTTTCAAAGAGAGAGCACACAAGAGGGGAGGTGGGGGAAGCAAGGGGAAAAGAAGAAGTAAATATCCCACTGAGCAGGGAGCTCAATGCTGGACTCAAAATCACAGGACCTTGGCATCATGACCTGAGCTAAAGTCAGACACTTAACCAACTGAGCCACCCAGGTGCCTGTAATATGTATCATTCAGATATTACTATAGAAAAACTTAATGTCATAAGATATACAAAGACTTTCCATATATTAAACTTCTAGATTTGAAAGAAAAAAAGAAGAAAACAAATTTAAAAAACTAACTTTTGCCAAAAAGAATGTTGGTGAAGCCTCTGTTAGTCTGTAAAGAGTAACAGTTAAATAAACAGGGAATATCATCTTTACACATTGAGAAATTAGAGGCAGTTCTTTGAAATTCAGGATTAAAGTAAGAATATTGTTTGCTCCAAAAAGACATCCAGATGGCGAACAGACACATGAAAAAGTGCTCCACATCACTCGACATAGGGAAATACAAATCAAAACCACAATGAGATACTGCCTCACACCAGTCAGAATGGCTAAAATTAAAAAGTCAGGAAATGACAGATGCTGGCGAGGACGTGGAGAAAGGGGAACCCTCCTCCACTGTTGGTGGGAATGCAAGCTGGTACAACCACTCTGGAAAACAGTATGGACGTTCCTCAAAAAGTTGAAAATAGAGTTACCTTACAACCCAGCAATCACACTACTGGGTATTTACCCTAATGATACGAATGTAGTGATCCGAAGGGGCATGTGCTCCCGAATATTTATAGCAGCAGTGTCCACAATAGCCAAACTATGGGAAGAACCTAGATGTCCATCAACAGATGAATGGATAAAGAAGAGGTGGTACATATATACAATGGCATACTATGCAGCCATCAAAAGAAATGAAATCTTGCCATTTGCAACAACGTGGATGGAACTAGAGGGTATTATGCTAAGCGAAATAAGTCAATCAGAGAAAGACAATTATCATATGATCTCCCTGATATGAGGAATTTGAGAGGCAAAGTGGGGGGTTGGGTAGTAGGGAAGGGAAGGGAAAAAATAAAACAAGATGGGATTGGGACAGAGACATACTATAAGAGACTCTTAATCTCACAAAACAAACTGAGGGTTGCCAGGAGGAGAGGAGTAAGGGAGAGGGTGGTTGGATTATGGACACTGGGGAGGGTGTGTATTATGGTGAGTGCTGGGAAGTGTGTAAGCCTGATGATTCACAGACCTGTACCCCTCGGGCTAATAATACATTATATGTTAATTAAAAAAAATTTTTTTAGGGGCACCTGAGTGGCTCAGAGGGTTAAGCCTTTGCCTTCGGCTCAGGTCATGATCCCAGGGTCCTGGGATCGAGCCCCACATCCGGCTATCTGCTCAGCAGGGAGCCTGCTTCCTCCCTCTCTCTCTGCCTGCCTCTGTGCCTACTTGTGATCTCTGTCTGTCAAATAAATACACAAAATCTTTAAAAATATAATTAAAAAAATTTTTTAAAAGAATATTGTTTGCTCCTACTATTTCTGTTCACTTCATATTGATTTTAGTACAGTAATAAGAAGAAATGTATTAAAATATAAATATTGGAAAGCAAGAGACAAAGTGACTAATATTAGCAGTTGATGGGTCTATGTGAAATACGCAAGCAAATCAGGAAAAAGAGTTAATGAAAGAGCACAGTTAAAATGTAATAAATAAGACGATTTCAATGGCAACAAAAAACCATAAAGCATCTCAAAGCAAATCAAACAAAAGACATACAAAACAATAATGGATAAAATTATAAAAAAATTATTATAAAACATTAAAGGAGACCTAATGAATTTAGAGATTTACTTCATAAACAGGAAGGCTCATTGTCATAAAGATGTTATTTCTCATCAGATTATTCTGCAGAGTTAATATAAATTCAATAAAAATCGTACCAGGAATTTTGAAAGTGCAATTGAATGTGATTTCACAAGCGGTTTATCAAATTTATATGGAAGGAGAAAGTTCCAAGATTAGCCCTGACAAACTAAAGATAACAAGCTGCAGGGACTTGCTTTATAACGTAGTCCTCAGAGTGACATGCCATCCTTTTGCCATATTTCATGAGTTAGAAGCAAGTCACAAGTCCCACATACTCAAGAAGAGTTTACATGGACATGAAACATCTGGGGGTATGAATCAGGGCTACCATAAGGTCTGTCTGCCACAGGTTTGTCCATTCCGAATTGTGATAATAAAATTAAATATCCTTGAACTTTCCAAAATATAAATCAGAACAACCCCAATATTATTGTTATTAATATCATTAATTAATTATTATATTAATAATATTAATTATTATATTATTGAGTCTAATCCAATATGAGTACCCTCTACATACCATCCTTACTCCTTCCCTGCCATGCTCTGTCCCACCCATGAACCACTAGCCTTTATTTTTGTGCTTTAGAGTTCCCTTAGAAAACTAAATTTATCACATATTTCTTTGTAGTCACACAATATTTCCTCTAGTTTTGCTTGTTTTGAGACTTAAAAGAAGGCATTACACTGTTTAGAGTCTTCATTTTTTCACTCAACATTTTATTTCTGAGACTTCTCTGTGTTGTTGGTTGTACCTGTAGGTTAATTATTTTCATATACTGTCTCCCATTGTAAATATACCTCAATTGATGTAATCATTGTCCTCTTTATGGAAATTAGTTTTGTTTCTTCTTCTGCTTCTTCTTTTTTTTTATTATGGACAATGACATGAGAGCTCTTGCATATGTCTCTTGTTCTGTACAATCAGTGTTTTCTAGCATAGATACCTGAAACTGGTACTACTGGATCTTAGAGCAAAAGCCTCTTCAAATTTATTGTATAATTTCAAATGATTTTCTGAACTTGGAGTGTCTACAGATCTCAAACTCACTAAATCAGTAAGTAAGTACTGGTGGTATTTGCCACATATATTTGTTTTTAGCTATAGTTAAGAATCACATTTCCAAAATTTAAGGTTTTCTCTTAGATAAAGTAGGTTTGGACTTTACAGACTGTTACATGTATTTCAATTATTTTCTAATATCTTGAAGAACATGTGAAAATTACATTTTTATTAATAATCCAGTTTTGTCTCAAAACCAGCATGCAATCACAGAGTAGTATTGGTATACATTGAAACAGTTCATTGTATGTATAAGTCAAACCCCTACCAATGGGATGTAAAATTTGACCAGTGATGGGATTTTAATTTATTGCTTATATTTAAAGTGCTTATACAGGGTAGAAAAGTAGAGGGACCACAGCTAAGTGGTAAAGAAGCTTTTTGGAAGTTGCATAGAAGTTTCTTTATGTTGAATGGGGTTTATTTTGGTGAAATTTCAATATCTTCTAAGTTTCGGTACTTCAGACATTTATTTACTAGAATGGTTTGTGGAATTCTTTTTCATCAAAATGGTTATATAACCAGTTTGACAGGAGAAACATTGAAGTGAATATGAGTTTTTATTTTCCAGAAAAACTACCACCTGTGCTCCATTGAGGCCGTTGCTTTTTTAATAACATGTTTCCTTAATGACACATAAGCCTCGTCTATAACTTCTCACTTTTAATTATTAAAATTGTCACCTATACTGTTCAAACCGCCTGTCTGTTCCTTCAGTGTGCCTAGACTAGAAGTTTCAGCTTCTTAGAATAAGGGGAAGAAATCACCTGCTCTTATTCCTCTTTTTTCCTCCTTATCCCTTGATACATATACTATTGAAAATGGCATGTGAGCATAGACAGTATTTTCTGTTAAAAGACTCTGAGTGACAGAAAACAGGTTTCCTTTCAGCTGTCACTGCCTCTTTTAATAGTGCTGACTACCTCCTGGTTCTCTATGTATCGGGGTCCAAATGCTGATTCTCAGGGGGTCTTTTTAAAGTTTTTTAGAGGGTACTGGAGTTCCTCTCCCTATTCAATCCCCTTGAGGCAAATCTGGCTAAGGCAAGGCTTTTCTTTCCTGGTGAAGTTTCTCCAGACAGCTTCCTGCTGCTATGGCTCTTTCCCGACAAGCAATGCTCTTAGGGAAGGAGACATAGACTCATCAATGTCGCGTAAACTTAAAGCACTAGGATGGCTCTACACCAAGGGAAATTTAAGTCATATTTTTACTATGCCAGAGACTGGGGATGAGGGCTGACCCTTGACACTCTTTATCTCAGTTCTGCCATCTTCTTCCTGTTCCCACTACCAGCATAATCTTGGTGGTGGTGGTGGTGTTCAATGACTCATAACATTTAGGCAAAAGAAAATCACCATTTATTAACAAATCGATGTACTGTCCCCTGTGCCCATCTACCCACCCAGAGAGGATAAAGAATAGTTGGCCCTTTAAAGACCCTGCACTTCCCAAAAGATACCATGCCCCTTCACAACCTCTTATATTTCTCTTTATCAGTAACCAGTCAACTTGGGACAACAGAGAGTTTCATGAATAGAATCCTTGAAGAGTTTAATAGTATAATTCTCAAACTATGATAGTTTCTACTACAAACATGGTGAAGCACAAAATTATCTTTTGATCAATTACTTTCAGAAGCCTATTTAACTTCTATAATATGAAGAATTGGTAAATTATTTATAATAAAAATTATCAAGATTCTGGATGCACACAAATACAAAATTAATGTTTTTAGAATTTATATTAAAAATTCTTCATTTTGATAGAGTAATTTTAGCTATAATTATTAGAGATCCACACCAATAAAAGATAACTAGGAATTGTTATAAACATGTGGAAGCATATTTTTTTACATGAATTGTTTTAAAGTTAAAATTTCAGAAATATAATTTTTACTATAACATTAAGGGGTTTTCTGGGTGAATAAACTGAAGTAAAACAAGACAGGATCAAAGAATCTCCTTGCCAACACCTAATGAAATGAAAAAATATAGTAAAAGAAATACAGCCAAAAGCCACCAAGGAAAAGGTCATGTCCTAGGCATATCATAAATTTAGGAGGAAAAAAGGACATAAAATGAAGATGTATTCTCATATAATAGCCAGAGCTTTTTTTTTTTTTAATTAAAGATCTCTGTCTAAATAATTTTAGTATAATTCCATATTTTGAGGGATGGGGAGAAATAGTAGATTATTTAATAACCATTTATGAAATGTGCCTCTTCAAAACTCTTCAAACTCCTAGAAACATTCCTAAAGAAACATAAGATTTAAAAATTTCTCACTATTGCCCTAATATGGGAGGAAGTGAACTAAGTATACATTATCCTTGTGTAACTATTCAAATTGTATAAAAATTGACAGGTATAACCCCTATTGACATTTCATCAAAGATGCTGACACTTGGGCTCACCATTTTCCAGTGTTCAGCACTACACAGCAGCAGGAGCAAGGATAAGAAATACAACACAGCTGGAAGAGTAGACTGCATGCCTGACCTTGAGGAGTGAGCCTAGGTGTAGGATAATTAATGGGATCCCAGAAGTTGAGTCAGAATCCAACATCCATCAAAGGCTATAATTTATCCTTCAAGTTCCCTCCTTTCCCTAGCTTCTCATCATGAAACACCAGAAGAGTTGGTAACAAAATCCAACCCTCAAACTACAGTACCCAGAAAGAGGACTAAGTGAAAGAAAATAAAAACTTTGTGAAAGCGTTACTGGAGAAAGTTCCCTACAATCTTTCAGATTAAATTGGGCTGGTAGAACAGCCTATTATCACACATCAACATTATGAAAATAATGGTATGATAACCTTATAATCTTTCCTTTGAAAAAATGAGAAAAAGAAGAAGAAGAAAAAAATAAATATTGAATTAAAAAGGTAAGGTAGATAAGAAATCCAATCTGTGGGGAAGAAAAAGGAAATAAAGCAAATCTCCATGAGTAATATGTAAAGGATAGCCGGTAGAGTACAATTAAATTTTTCAAAGGAGCTCCAAGAATAGACGACCAACTAGAATACTATGAAAGTAAACATTACAAAACTAAAGATAAAAAATAACAAAAACTCAAATCAGAATATTGAATCCAATTAAACATAGAACTAAAATTAGACAACTGAAGGGAATAATAGTTGCAAAACAGAATATTAAATATATAAATCATGAAAGAATAGTAACAATACAAGCAGCAAAAATCAGAAGCTGAGAAGCAATGAGGCAGAAGCAAATGGAGTAGTGATAACATTGATATCAACATAAATTAACACTAATTTTATGCACTTAATATGTGCAAGGCACAATCCTACTCATTTTCTCATTTACTCCTAAACACAAATTTGTGATCTATCGTGTCTTAAGCTTATTTTACAGTTAAGAAAATTAAGCAATGGTGATACTAAGTAATTTGTCCAAGTATGTGGAGAAACAAAGATTCAAATCCAGTCATCCTAATGCCAGAATTTCCCTTATTATCTACTGTTAAGCAGGGCAATGACTTCACTTTGAATTATTATTGATGGTATAATTTAATTCACTTTGACTTTACTCATTATTTTCTGTATTACTTACATTAAAGAAAGGTATTTTTGTGAAAAGACTGAAGTCACTGCTCTAAGAAAAACCCCAAATGTATGTCATTAATATAAAGACAGAAGATGATTGGGGCTAAATGATCTCCCAACTTAATCCTTAGGTCCCTGATGACATTCTAAGAATCAGAAAGATCTACCTGAATTTTGTTGAGGTAGGCAGTACCAAGCTGCTAAAGTGGAAATAAAATACATGCTAATGCTAGTGACAGTCAATTCATGCCAGAGCTAGTGCATACTTTTATAAAAATTAAGGGCTTCAGGCTAAATATGCTTAGTATAATTGCATATTTTGAACCGGGGAGGAGAAATGGTGGATTATATAATGATAATTAGTGGAATGTGCTTTTCAAAACTAAATTGATAATGATGCATGGTCCAATTGAAGTTTTCATCATCTTCTGATTCAGTCAGTATTTTCCATGAAACATGAAGACTCCATCAACAAAATCAGAGTTTTATAGGGCAATATTTACTTGAATTTAGTAACTGTATTTGTATTTTTTTTTAAAGAGGAGATAGTTCTGTTTCATTGCGGTAGTGCATGAATATATGAATACATAATATATTCTCAAATTAAATTTTCCATTTTGAATAGAAATTCAGAAATAATGACAAGCTCTGTAAAAAATATAATCAAATTATCCTTCAGCACAACTGTCTTCTTATCAATTTATTATTAATAACTAAAATGACCAGAAAGCAGAAAAATGCTGAAAAAACAAAATCATAGCTTGGAGAATATAATAGGATTTTTGTTTTAAAAAAAGTGAAAGTGTCCTTCTATCAACAATAAAGGAAATAAAATTTATGTAATAGATTATAATAGAAACTGTAGAAAAAAATAAAATAATAAACCTTAATGACACCTACCAGCTTTTAATGTAATAATTTTGAATCTTTCATTTTCATCAATATATCTATATGCATAAACAATCATAGTTACCAGTCTCTACCAGACAAGGACATTCATGGGCTTATCACTTACCTATATTTAGTGAGTGAATACAGAGTTCCAAGTTTGAAGGTCAAGATGTTTGAGAATTTTGAGAACAAAGAGAAAGGTGAATCATAAAGATGGAAAATATTTTCAAAACTGCATTATATTAACGAGGCAACTAAGGGACTGTTCATTTTGTTGTGTTATGCTTCGAATTTTCATTTGAGCTTGAGTTTTTTTTTTTTAATTTCTTTTCAGCGTAACAGAATTCATTGTTTTTGCACCACACCCAGTGCTCCATGCAATGTGTGCCCTCCACAATACCCACCACCTGGCTCCCCAACCTCTCACCCCGCCCCCCGCCCCTTCAAAACCCTCAGGTTGTTTTTCAGAGTCCATAGTCTCTCATGGTTCATCTCCCCCAAAACTGGACAGGAGTCAGAAGATCTGGTTCATGTCTACCCTAATTTTTGAATTGTACAGGATTCAATTTCCTAGAAAAGTTCAAGAGTTTTTAAAGCATCAGATAAAAGACATAAAGGAAAGTGCTTCTTAGACAGAAGAACTCTTTCTATATATTTGTATTATTTAGTATATATCTTTCTCATTTATATATAATATGAAAAATATTGTAGCTTAATACAGCAAGCTTCTTGAAAAAGTAGGACATCTCTTACAGTAGGAGCCTGAATATTGTCAGATGCAAACTTTTAGATTTGACAAAGGAATTTTTTTAAGTAAATGGAAATAATTTAATAAGCATATGGCTCCACACTGTTTAGTACTCCTTTTGTTGCTTTCATTCAATATGTTGGCCTAAAAATGGTTATTTTTTTTTTTAAGATTTTATTTATTTATTTGACAGAGAGAGAGAGATCACAAGTAGGCAGAGCGGCAGGCAGAGAGAGGGGGAGAAGGAGGCTCCCCGCTGAGAAGAGAGCCCGATGTGGGGCTCGATCCCAGGACCCTGAGATCATGACTGGAGCTGAAGGCAGGGGCTTAATTCACTAAACCACCAGGCGCCTCCTAAAAATGGTTAGTTTTTAAGAGGTGAGGGCACTGTTGACAAGATTGAGATTTGGAAGACTAAATAATTTAAAGAACCAGAATTTTAAAATGTAATACACACCCAGAAATTTTAGCTTATATAGTTTCCAAAACAAAAACACCTGTATGATCAATGTAACTCTAATGTAGGGCAAGCACCTACAGATTGTGAATTCTCTTTGGGGTCCTTTTAGAGCACAGCTTGTTGATTTGGTGTCATTTTCTCTTTTCTGTTGGTTCTACTGGGACTCAGATACAAGTAATGCGAACTGTTATCAACCTATGACCTTTAGGTGATAAAGAAAAGATTGGACTGTTGTCTCCTGACTGTGAGATAATAAAAGGCTTGTCTGAGGAAACCTTTTGCAGTCATAGCCAGCTGTCCTAAGGCTGATAATTGGAGGTCATATGAAATTCTAAAATCAATGTGCAGAAATGTATAAGGAAAACATAAGCAACAAGTTTAAGAATGGATTTTTTAGTTCCAGAGATTGTAGTTGAAATATCACTAATGCCTATCATTATTTTCATCCCTATTGCTTGTTTTCCATAAACAAGAACGATTTTTTTCTCTACAAATCTTGGATTTTTTTTCTAGCTATTTTTTTATTCAAGGTAAGAACAGCTACATAATTTATGACTTCACTACAAACAAAACTTTTGACATAGTTCCCTATTATCCCAAGTTAAAAGTTTTTGGATCAGAACTGCAATAACTGTCTCTATAAATCACATATGGATGGTTTCATTCGCACTCGAAGTATCATTTGGCATTAAAATTCTGTTTTAATATAAACACTCTCTCACACTCTATATTCTAAAAATCAGATAAACACTTAAAAATATTTAAAATATTAAAAAAAACATTTACTTTTTGTCAGCGAATAAAATTTATTGGTAAGCATATCAGACCAGCATCATCAGAGTCGTCAGCGCTGTCAAAGATCTCAGGAGTGCAGAGCTCGCCACTTGTCCAGAGGGCCGCGACTGGGAACGTATTTGACTCCACAGCCATCAGGGATGAGGCGCTTCTTAGCCACTTTGTCTTCAAATTCATTAGCGTTAAACTTGGTAAAGCCCCACTTCTTGGAGATATGGATCTTCTGGCGTCCAGGGAACTTGAACTTGGCCCTGCGTAAGGCTTCAATCACATGTTCCTTATTCTGAAGCTTGGTACGGATGGACATGATGACTTGGCCAATGTGGACTCTGGCCACTGTGCCCTGGGGCTTTCCAAAGGCGCCGCGCATACCTGTCTGGAGCCGGTCAGCCCCAGCACAGGACAGCATCTTGTTGATGCGGATGACATGGAAGGGATGAAGCCGCACTCGAATGTGAAAGCCATCCTTGCCACAGCTTTTCACCATGTACTTGTTGGCACAGATTCGAGCGGCCTCCAGGGCTTCAGAGGAGAGCTGCTCATATTCATCGGACACCATGTGGCCACAGAGTGGGAACTCATCCACTTTTGCCTTCTTCCGACCCAGATCAAAGATACGGATCTTGGCATCAGGGACACCGCGGCAAAAACGAGACTTCGGATATGGCTTGTTCTTACAATACCGGTAACAGCGAGCTGGTCTGCGGCCCATGGCAACACCAGGAACCTCGGCCTGACGGCGACGAAGAGAAAGAGGCGCGCTCTCACACGCCTGCGCATGCGCCTTATATACATTTACCCATCTTCCCCTATGGGAATCATAGAGACCTGATGACGTCATGAAGACGCTCTTTCAGGATATCCCCACCATAGATACAGCGACACTCTATGCCTCTGTGGGTCCAACTTGGCACATGCGCAGAGCAGACAGTGGCTAGCTATATTTTCGTGTTGCCAGGTAACGAATTGGACTTTGTCGCAATAGCCAGAGAAACACTTCCTGCTGTCCTCTTGGGCATAAGTCGTTTGCCCTAGGCTTTGTCTTAAGTATAAAAGGCATACTTTCAGTAGAGCTTAAATAAGGAAGGTGTCTCCAGCTATGCAATATAGTTTGTGTCGTTTGTCTAATCAATTTTCCAGAACTCTTATTTCCCACCAGCATTTATAAAAGGATTGCTAGTTCTCAAAGAGTATGTGGTTTCCTTCTTTAGGTAAAGTGGTTTCTTGGCATAGTCTGTCTGATAAGGTTCAAAAAGAGATGAGAATGGAAACATATCTATTGTATTTATTGCTTGATAATCGCTTTAGAAACAAGAAACTTTGGCAGTTTTATTTGGCCATATGGAATGATCTTATCAAAACGGCATCCACAAAATTGAAATACCAATTGAATTTTTCAACTTAAGACTATTTGCATTTTCAAGTGTTACAGCTGCTAGAAACTATAGAAAAGGAACTATGCCTTATTAATCTTTTACACCTGAGGATGAGTTTAATACTTTTCTCCTTCTGATACGAGATTTTGTAAGTCTCATGATTGGGATCGGAATGTGAGAAGGAGGAAAATGAAAGAGAATTTACAAATAATCTATAATCCCTACTTGAATTTTTATAGTTTTGTTTTGATTCCTTAATGCTGTTTCACAAATCTATGACATCATGGAACAAAGTCCTTCCAATGTGCATATACTCCACTCGTGCTTTCTCATTAAAAGGGACACAAATAGGGTCACTGGGTAGCTCAGTCAGTTAAGCATCTGACTTTTGATTTCAACTCAGGTCTTGATCTTAGGGTTCTGAGTTTTAAACCCCATGTCAGGCTCCATACCCAGCGTGGAGCCTATTTTAAAAAAGTAAAATAAAAAGAGAAGTAAGTTGTGACAAAATAATTCCTATCTTTAAAGTGAGTGGGGTTTATAAAGTATCCATATCAGGATAGAAATATTAAAACTCCCAATTTAAAGAACTTTTCTATACTATATTAAAGCTTGCTTAATCTCCTTTTTAAAAATCTTTTTTATTTCTCTTTTTAAGTCTTTATCTTTTTATCACTCTTGTGTATAATATGATCAATATCATTCTTGTTGTATATAATATGGCCATTAGACTGGAAATGGATGCGGGGAGATTAGGAAGAAAAACTTTGCAAGACTGAAGAAAAGAAATGAGGATAGTGTAAGCATGCTTTTAATATCTTTAACTTTATAAACATGTTTGCATCTGTTTCTACTACTTCATACCTAGACTCTATCATTATTCTGGGGGAAAGGAGTCTGTGAGGTAAAAAGAATATAGCCAAACAGAGTTCATGTACCATCTCAGTCACTGACCCTTTTCTAGGTCATGCTTTGGGTTTTCAAACCCCTAGAATTCTCTGACCAAGAGATGTTGTGTTATTAGGGTCGGTTTGCGTAATCCTCTTTCCTTAATCCAAAAGGTGACCAATCATGGCTTGCATGCTAATACCAATTTTAGCATTGAAGTCCTGTATCCTCCAAAACCCCTTAGTCCCAGGCAAAATGGTTGGTCACCCTGTCACATTTATGCATGGGGCCCCTCACAGTTGCAGGACAAAGTCAGAGGACAAGCAGAGAAGGTGAGAGCCAGACTGGGATTCTCCAATTAAACTACTTTCCCTAGCCTTCTAAGTATTGGGGTGGGGGAGGGGACTCTGTAGAAAATGCATGAGCCACACTATTCTATTTAAAACATTAAAAACATTAGCCTCCCTCAGTCCCCAAAATTTGAGTGTCCCCTATCTCCCAGCTCCTGACACCCACAATGTGTATCATGCTAAGCAAACCTTGCAAAAAATTATAAAACTTGACTGCTTTGAAGTTGCCTGAAATATAGTCAAGAAGATAATACATGGAAAATCAGATTTTTCTTATTTGCTAAATTTATTACTTTTGTAAGTACAGTAAAAATTTAGCAAACCAAAGGAGACACTGGTGTCATATAAAATAGAGATGGATTAAAGAATGAGTAGAACATATGTAGGTGAAGGTAAGGAAAAGACAAGAAAGGGGCATGGCAATTACATAAGCCTGTTAAGTGCCATGAAAACAAGAACCATGTCTATTTGGCTCACTGTTTTGTCACCTGTTTTTGGCAAATGATGTGACCCATAATAATAAATGTTTGAATAAATACACAACACTGTTGAGGTGCAGTGGTGTGTTGGTAAATATTTAATAGCCCGCTCATTGAGGAGCAGGGGCAGGGAGAGGAAAAACACAACTTCCAGTGTTAGCTAACCTCTGTGGTGTAAATACTCCATCATCAATTTCAGTCACCAATGTCGTATCAATGAAGATGAAGATGGGAGCAGATGCACATAGTCAGCTTTTGTCAGCCAGTGTTAGCTGGCTTCAGCATGCCACCATTTAGCTGTGCATACCCAGGAAAAATAAAGATGACAAACTTGGCTAAAGCTAATAATGCATAATCTAGAAAAATAAATTTGAGGATGGGTCAGAGAGATCATTTTCTAGGAATCCCTAGAAAGAAGGCAGGTAAATAAGTTTAAGCTTGATGATTCAGCTTTGACTCTGAAAATTTCTTTACTCCATGGTTTCTTTTTCCTATTCTGCAACTCCTATGTAAGAAGTCTGCAATATTCTGTACAGGCATACCTCAGAGATATTGGGAGATCAGTTCCAGACCACTGCCATAAAGTGAATATTGTAATAAAGTGAGTCAAATTAATTTTTTGACTTCCCAGTGTATATAAAAGTTATATTTACATTATACATTAATACAGTATACATATAGTATACTATGTGTACACTATACTATTAAGTGTACAATGGCATTATGTCTAAAAAAAATACACACCTTAATTTAATGATATTGCTAGGAAATGCTGACCTTCATCTGAGCTTTAAGTCTATCATAATCACTGATCACAGCTAGCAATAAGAAATATAATAATAATGAAAAAAGTTTTCAATATACTCAAAAAGTAATTATTTTCCTGCTTAAAAATATAATGCATATTTATTGAAGATTTAACATATATGCATGACAAAAATATAAAGATTTAGACAAATAATAAATATTATATTTAATAAATATTAAATTTAATAAATATTAAAATCAAATTTTAATATTTAAAATATTAAAGATTTGGACCTCTTTTTTATAATAATTTTATATGTACCAGTTTTATGTCTTAATTTTTATATTACTTTTAAGTATTTTCTGTAAGAATAAATGTACTTCATTATATTTTAATACTGACAAAATACATTTGATCATATGCTAAGTTATAGATCCATATATGGACGGATATATTTACTTCTTGGTAAATATTTATTTTATTTATTTTATTATTTTTTATTATTTATTTTATTTTATTCTATTTATATATTCTTTTTGTATCTATTATTTTATTTTATTTTTTTATTATTCTATTTATTTTATTTTAGTTATTTATTTTATTTATTCTATTTATATTTATTTATTTATTTTATTATTCTATTTATATATTCATGAAATACTCCTATAGAGCTCTAGCAAAAGCAGCTTCAGCCTATTTATTGATTTACCTGGAGGTCAACATCCAGGAGCTAATTCGTCATAAAGGCTGGCTACTTTGACAAAATGATATCTTATAATGAGGCTTCTCGTCAGTCACTCAAGCAGCAAAATGTGGATTAACTATAAATAGTGCCCGTGACCCACATAAAAAAAATTATGCATGTAGCAACATGAATTAAAATGAACAAAATAAACCCACGACCTGCCAATTTTTGCTAAATCTTGATTTCAAAGAAATAAAATTCTTAATTCTTTACTGGACAGTAGAAGGGTTTGGAAAATTCTGACTAGATCTAGAAAATAATTTTTTTTTTATTGCTCCTTGGGATTGCATAAAATAGTATTTTAAAATAGTTTTAAAGACAATTTTAAGGAATTCAGGAGCAGAACATATACTAAAGCTTTACTTTCCTTATCATCTTAATTGAAATTTGCCTATATTCTTTATGGAACGAGGTAGATTATTTTTGCATATGTTTTAATTTTTTAAAAGTGTGTCTTAACATTCATTTGAATAGGCCACTTAACATAATTAGATGGTATTACCATGTTGTTTCTAGAAAATTTAGTAAGTTTTGAGGATCACTGTGTGGAAGTTCACCATATTACCGCAACATATATACACAAGATAAAGTAAGAGTAAAGCTGTGCTCAAAGATGACATGTATCTCATTAATTTATAAAAATATTTCCCTGTACATTGCTTAACTCAATTCTCCAAAATAATTATCTTAAAAGACATACAAAAACAAGTTAGCCTGATTTTCAAAATGAAAAAGTAATACTCAGAAAAGGTACATGACTCACCCAAAAATAAAATTTGGCAAATGGTGGTTCCTGAAGAAAATTCAACCCATATGTGAACACTTTTCCCAAAAATTTTCTCTTTCAAAATTTACTGTCAGAGGTCAGCAGAACTGTACAGGCTATCACTTAACATCTGAAAGTTAAGCTGGCTCTAAGATGAATTATGAATCAATTTTGTGGCACATCCAGGGTCTGTGGGTCTGAAATGAATACAATTTGAGGGTCGTCTTTAAGAAAAAGAATGCAAGTTTTCAATTCAAAATTAAAGACAGAACAAATATTACTTAGAATGAGAAAATAAATTATGAATTATAAATAGCTATTAAAATTTACAGAACAGAGTTTTAAAATAATATATTTTCATTAACTGCCTGATTTACTTTTAAAATCTTCCTTATATTTTCTGGATACATATTCTTTGATCTCCTCTCCATAGACTACTTTTTTAAAAAGATTTTGTTTATTTATTTGAGAGAGAGAGCTCAAGTAAGTGAGAGGGAGAAGCAGGCTGAGCAGGGAGCTCAACATAGGGAGATCCTCGGATCAAGACCTAAGCTGAAGGCAGACACTAAACCAACTGAGCCACCCAGGTACCCCAGTTGACTATTATTTTTAATATTTTTATGAACAGTAGAATCTCAAGTCCATTTTTTCTCCAGTAAGATTGTCGAAATCTATAGTAATAACATATAAAGTTTCTCTCAGTCTCACAACTGAATATTATTAATGCCATGTACATCTTTAGGATAGTTGTCAAGTTGAGAAAACCCTTATCTCTTTCTGTATATGAACTATAATATTTCAAGGAATTTCAGCTTTTTCTGGGCAATGACTACTCTCAAATTAACAGACAACACTTGAGAACCAGAATACAGTGATACAATTCATGTCATAGAGTGATGAGAAGGCTGGAAACCACTCATCTAAGTTGTACTCATAAAGCTGATTGTGTGCGTCTCTGCCCAACTTTGAGTTTAGTGACATGATATTGGTAAATTAAAGCAGCCATGGTGACAGTATTTATACCCTTGGCGAAACTAGAAGTTGGGGCTTTTGTATACTTTTTCGTTTTTCTGAAGAACAAGTTAGTAAACATGTAACACGCCACTGTTAATACCTTCTCCAAATTTTTATTTTTACTTCATTGGTTTAGCACTTCATGTCAAGTCAGCCTGAAATTTAAATCTTTTCTGATGGGCTCAAATAATTCATTATTCTCCTTTAATTGCATTGTAAAACAATCCAAGGGGCTATTTATAACTTCAATTAAAATTTTTGCTTAATTACATCTATTGATGTGATCTGAAATTTGTTTTGGCACTATTTGGTTCTTGATTACAGAGTATTTTTATTGATATTATTTATCTTCATTGCATGTGTTTTGTAATCCATCCATCAGTTTTTACTCATTTTTCTCAGTTATTTCATAAATAAATTTGAGAATATTGCCAAGAAAGAAGTGTATGTTTTTCACTTGTTCTAAGTGAAATGCCCAAAATATCTTTCCAAATTGCAGTAAAAATGGTATATTTCAGTTTTCTCAGTTATTTAAATAAGCACTTACCTCTTTGACCATATATCTTTGGATCACAGTGCTGAGTGAGTAGTCGCAGTGAGTAGGCAGTATACTCTTGGAAGCAATTTCAACACCAGAACAACTAGCAATAAATTATCCTTATAGCATGTAACCACAAACCATACAAATATACCCTACCAAGCTCATATTAAATGCCTTCTCTAATAACTCTCTTTTAGCCAGATCCCCATATTGCCAACGCCACTCCAATGCTCTCTGACCTCAGGGAAAGTGTGAAAGACCAGAAGTAGAAATGCAAAAGAGACTGCAAATTGTATAAAAACAGTGTCTGACCTCATAGCTGGGGCCCATCCTAGGGCCTTGGAAGGGCCCGTGTCAGTGAATGTCTATGAATATGAAGCTGCATTAATTTTACTAGAAGTCTTTCCAATTCTGAACAGGTAATACTACTTTCTATTTCTTAAAACCTGTTTTCACTTTTACTCCTTAAGTGATTTGCTTTGTATAGTCCCAAGACTTCAAAGTTTTCCAACAATATTTATGCCATAATTATGCTCAGATCCTTTATTAACACTAAAATGTAGATAATAGCTTCCAATTTAAAATTTTTCTCTCACAGCTTTCCAAGAGCAAAGTCTTACAAGAAAAGAATTAAGTAATAATAATACAATTTGAAGCAACAAAGAATTGGGAAGACTTTAGCACATGGTACTATTACAGTTGCCTCTAAATTCATGGTTTACATTCTAATTACTTGAAGGAATAAAACTATTCAGTAGATGTTGGCTTGCTATGTTAAAAAAATATGGACCCTTACCAAATGTCTTATAGCAAAAGAGATTCCAGATGGATCAATAATTTAGACATTAGGATAAAAAAATACTAGAAGAAAAGACACATGACTTTATTTATAGTCTTGACGTGATAAAGTCTTATTTAAGCAGAATATAAAGAGCAGAAACTGTGAAGGAAATCTTGTGGCTTCAAAAAAAATTAAAACTTTTATAAGATTAAAATAATTAAGTCAATAAGTGCATATGTTTGGATCTTTATAGAGACACACACATGCAACCACATGCACACACACATTATATATATGTATAGAGAGGGAGGGAGGATATGTGTTATGCAAAGATTCCATATAAAAATAATATTAAAGGAGTCCTGGTTATCCATTAATATATCCAAACACCCCAAATTTAATGATGTTAAATTTAAAAGTCCGTTTATTGTATCTATCATGGTTCTGAGTATTGACTGCTTTCATCAAGTTCGTTCTTTCCTGAGGTCTGTTCATGACATTGCAGTCAGATGGTTGTTGTGACCAAATCATCTTGAACCCTGCCTCACTTACATGTTTGATGATCCATGCTTTAGGCAGGATTTCAACTGATGTACCAGCCAGAAAATGACATGTGCTTGTCCATGTGGCCTGGAATTCATCACTGCATGGTAACTGGGTTCCTAGAGCACACATCCTAAGAGAGAAATCCGAGTAGAAAAATCTATCACCAAATCTCAGAAATTACATAATACCAATTCCATTGCATGCTTTTTATCAGAAATAAGTCACCAATGGCAGCTCATATTCAAGGGAAGAAGAATTAGACTCCTTTTCATGATAGAGAATTGATAGACATACTTTAAATCCACCATAACCTTCCTTCTGGCCACAAATAATTTACATTTTCTTGTAAGCAAAGCACAGCACAACTGTAGCCTCCTAAATTTGCATCTGTGGTGCCATTAAGTTCAGATTTGAGGTCCAGATTTTTGTAATCTAAATCAGGTCCAAGCATAGATGAATTTCTTTCTTTCCATCTGAAGATTCATGAACTAAGAAGTAATCTGTCCTCCAAATATCCAAAATACAATGGCGGAGCAGGCATAACACAACTACTAAAGACACTGGCATTCATTAAGCAGTGGTCCACAGAAAGTCTGAAAAGCATTCAAGCATATGTTGCCAGTTCTTTGATTATGGCTAAGCCCTACTTTTGATAATAATTTGTATTATCAAATTATTGATAATTTGATAATTAAGCCAGTAAGTCTTGGCTGCACCCTCTGAGATCTTAATAATCAACCTTCAGAATAATGTTTCATTTCCCACCAAAAGAGTCTTGTGCTTGTAGCTGAGTTATTATTCTAAATATGCTTCATGTCCATTGAAGTTCAGGTATCTAAAGGCCCATTTTCTTTTGGTACCATGCCTGTCTCCTTTAGTCCAATGTGACAGTGTTTCCAGTGATACAATTTCCTTAAATACTTTGTAGGGTTCTGTGAATTGTATTGGTGGTTATGTCATTGGTGAAAACCCCATTCACAAATCTCTTTGAGATAAATCCTGATCTACCTTGGACTCCCTGAAAGGCTGTGTAGGGCAATGTCTTAAGATGCTTAGAACCTGGTGTTCGAGAGGACCTGCAAGGAAAACCCTTAAAATCCTTAGAAGGCATTTTGTCTATTAGAAAATCTGAGGCATCAATTTAAGTCTTTCTCAGGTTTTAACAAAAAGAGCTTAACATTCAGACTCTCTTGGCTTTGTCTATAGAATATGTTTCCCTGACAGTGTCCTGGATTTGATCTTTGTCAGGAAGCTAGTTTTTTGTTTTTTGGTTGGTTGACTCTTTTTTTGGTTTGTTTGTTTATTTATTTATTTATTTATTTTTCAGTGCAGAGCCTAAACTCAGGACACTGAGCCCAAGACCTAAGCTGAGACCAAGAGTCCAATGTTTAAGTGACTAAGCCACTAGGTCCCCTGCCAGAAAGCTATTTCTGAATTTGAAAAATGTTTGCCATCTGGAGATTCTGGAAATGAGAAACAGTTTGTTTGTTTGTTTGTTTGTTTGTTTTAAGATGTTATTTATTTATTTGACGGACAGAGATCACAGGTAGGCAGAGAGGCAGGCAGAGAGAGAGAGGAGGAAGCAGGCTCCCCGCTGAGCAGAGATCCTGATGCTGGGCTCAATCCCAGGACCCTAGGATCATGACCTGAGCCGAAGGCAGAGGCTTAACCCACTGAGCCACCCAGGCACCCCAGAAACAGTTTTATTTCAAAACCAGCAAATTTCAACTCCTTTATATCTAACCATTTGTTCACCAAACAATCCCTTTCCTTCTTAATTTATTTATTATTGTCAAATAGAAGGAGCCAAGTGGCACTTTCAACACTGCCTGGTAATTCCTTTTAGCTAGATCTCTAGTTCATTAAGTACATTTTCTATATTACACAGGCAACAATGTTGCTAAACTTTCTTCTAGGTCAAAACAATGGACAAAATGGTCAAAACAACTCCCATTAGCACTTTTTCCTCATTTATTGTTAGGTACCCTTTTAGGATTATTATATAAACAGTCTCAAGCCCTACCTACCAACATTTTTCCACCGAAATAAGCCCTTTTATTTATGAGTGACTGGTTGTTGATAAAAGTGTCAAGCAAATTCAGTGGGAGGAAAGAATAAACTTTTCAGCAAACGGTTCTGGGACAATAGCTATATGTATGTAAAAGAATAACATTGGAGCCCTACCTCAAACCACATAAAAAAAAAATAATAACTCCAAATAGATTGTGGTGGACCTAAACATATGAAATGAAAATCCAAGACTCTTAGAAGCAAACATAGGACTAAAACTAAATGGTTTCTTTTAATAATACCAAAAGCACTAAATGATTTATTTTAATAATGCCAAAAGCAGGTGTGCTTGGGTGGCTCAGTGGGTTAAAGCCTCTGCCTTCAGCTCAGGTCATGATCCCAGCATCTTGGGATGGAGCCTGGCATTGGGCTTTCTGCTCAGCAGGGAGCCTGCTTCCTCCTTTCTCTCTGCCGCCTCTCTGCCTACTTTTGATCTCTGTCTGTCAAATAAATAAATAAAAATCTTTAAAAAAAAAAGTAATGCCAAAAGCACAAGCAACAAAGGGGAAAACTAGATAAAATAGGCTCCATCAATTAAAAAAAAAAGGTGTTTCAAAGGACATCTTCATGAAAGTGAAAATATATAGAATAGGTGACAATATGTCATATCTATCTATTTACATATCTATCTATCCACACTGATAAGCATATTCAGTTTAGTTTTATACATAGATTTAACTATTATAGTGTGCCCTGAAAAAAATCTTTAAATGACCTAAACTAAACATTAGCATATATTGGAAATGTATCTAAATACACATTGGAATAATTCTAATAATTGCTTTTATGCAGGTTTTAAAGCAATTTAAAGATGAACAGAGAATCTTCATGAATAGCACACCACAAATGGAACTGGCCTGGATACTTTGACTCTCCTTTCTGCCTTGACATATTTAATAAAATGAAATACATATATTTAACAAAAAATTAGTATTTTGAAGAACTCTGCATGATGCATATTTTGTTCAGGATTAATTTTTTTCCTAGGAATAAATGGTAGTGTGTCTGTTTTCTCTGAGTACTTTTAAAATAATAAAATGTGGATAGAATTAAATCTAAAAATAATTTTCTAAAGAAATATGAAATATTAAGGAAATATATTATTAGTGACCAATTAAGGTTAGTGTACAATAATACTCTTAACACTTTTACTAATTTGCTAATGCAGCTCTTACTAATTTTGAAAAAAAAATTCAACCAAGCATTTTAGGACATGTTGTTTTCACAAAATATCATTATTAAAAGATATAATTCTTAATGTTCTAGATGTTGCAGCATTTAGATGTTGTAAAAATTATTTTATCACTCATGTAATCAAGTGACATATTTAAATTATTTTAAAACAGTTAACTGGCTTATTCAGATGAATAATATAAATATTTAGACTTACATCTGTAAGAACATAAACATTAGAGCATATTAATATTCAATTCTCATCAGTTATCCAGTGTTGCAGATCCAACTCATCTTTATTGTGTGACAGATAGTTTCATCCTTCTGGAAAATGGCTTATGGAAAGGATTTCACTGTCTCGTACATCAAGATTCACACATTCTTTCCTAATCATAACAGTGGCAGTTCTTCATCCAATCAGTGGCACAGTAAATCAGACACTATCTCCTGAGTACAGCTGCATGGATCTGTCAGCTCCAAACTTGTTAAATCTCAGTGTTCTGAGTGGTATTTCTTTCTCTATATCTTAAGCACAGTCTCCAGTTTTAATTTAGATTTAAAATAAGGTAAAACCTAGGTTATGACTTGCATGTTTTTCACCTTATTTAGTTAGCCAACAGGCAACAGGAGAATAGTTTTGAAATTTTTTGAAAGATCAGAGGACCAATGTTACTAAATTAATACTGTAGATATTTCCTCACACTGAAGTGTTTTCATAACGTTCTGTCTGCAAATGCATTATATTTCAGCTGACTCTACCTGGATCAAATTTAAATAAGTAAAAATTTTTCCATGGAATTAAAATGATCCAGTCAATTCATCAACAACAATCGATTGAGTGCCAAATACTCAATCCTACTCTACTTTGTGCCGGATGTATGAGATATAATGAAAATAGACGTGGGGAAATCTAATTTGAGAGATGGGATGTGTGCACATGGATAGTTGGTATGCACCAATTAAAGCTATAAAAGTTGTGAAAGTAACAGTTCCTTAAGTGTAGGTGGTGAAAATTGTCTTAATGAAAAGTTTCTTATCATCCCATCATGAATCCAAGCACAGTCGTCTTTTGCTTCCTCAAAGATACCACATCTGAATGTTATCTGATGGGAAACTTGTTTTTTTTTAATGTTCTGTAGTTGTCATTCTTTCTGTTTTCTTCCCTGCCCTTCCCAGTTCCTTACTATCTGCTGAAATGGTTGAGAACCTCCTTTATGACAGAATACCTAGACACGTCTAGCTATTAATCACCAAAGAGGGGCAAAAATGAGATTTTCAGCATATTTAATGATAAACAGTTGTTTGGGCACACACATATACTCACTTTTATCCACTTATTTCTGGAAGCCCAGATTGGAGACTATTTAAAAAGGCCTACCTCTAACAGGAAGAAAAGTTAGAGTCAGCTTTTCTTACAAAAGATGTATATTTGCTCTCTGGGAACAAATAAATTATGAGTCTTTTCTATCATTTCTGTAACTACCTGAGCTAGATAAATATTACTTTATTTGTCTGATAGGCATGAAGTTCTGTAGCTCATGGTAATATTTTTTCATCTCAGCGCATCACCTCTTGATGGAGGATTGCAGGCTACTTCTACTTTTCGCCATTGGTCTTGCCTGACATACCTTACACTTTCAAGAACTTTGGCATTATGCTCAAGTCTTTCTGAGGAGAATGGATTGGATAAACATCACACCTGTTATTTGTTCTTTTTTCACTTTAATGTGTTATTAACAACTCATGGTGATTTTAATTATCATTACTAATAATTATTAAATATATCCCATAAATAAGCAGGTGTGGAAGTAGTGATTCATGAACAAGATTCTCTACATTTCATTCAGGCTCATGTCACCTAGATGAAAGGGGTGAGGGGAGAAGGTTGCCTGGACTTAGTGCTGAGCAACTAAGAAATACATCAGTAGACTTAAAGTCAAATCAGGACAAAGATCATTTTCAACCTTGTTGGTGGGATAAGTTTCACTGCCTGGAGAGATTCAGTCAGCCATTTGGGAAAGAGGAAGACCACAGGGCCTGCAATAGGCAAGTGACAAGGGAAAGGAACTTCAGAGTTAGGATGCTGGATCCAATCTGCAGGCAAGTTCTAAGGTAAATGATAAGAAAGTCGCCAAATAAGACACAGTACAGAGTAAAAAGAGACCATATCTAGAAAAATTAGAATCCTATGTAAGAGAAAGAAAAAGTAATCTGGGCTGAGGAACTTATTTAAGAACTGTGACAGAGTGCAGAGTCAAAGTATGGTACTATTAAAAACATTTTTAATGAGCATATTTTCCATTTAAATTAATAAGTACAAAAATAGGCAAAACTAACCTATCTGTCTAGATGTTAGAATAATGGTTACCCTTTCCACGGGGCAGTTGGTGACTGGGAGGCATACGGGGTACTTCTGCAGGGTGGTAATATTCTATTTCTTGTTCTGAATGCACTTGCAGGGGTGTGCTCCTAGGTGTGCACTTTTTAACATGAATATTATACTTCAATAAAAAATTTTCTAAAAGTAAGAAATTGGGTAGGTTTAAAAGGAAAGTCACCTCAGTGGTGCATCTACTGTAAGTGCGTGGCTTTGTAAGTAGCTCTCAAGCCCTGCTAGATGAGCCAATGCAGCAAAACAGCTTCCACGCCAGCTGACTAGCTTACAGAGATCCTAAGTTCTCCCCAGCCCATCTCCACACTTCCTACTATGGTAGCCGTGTCAGCGTTCTTGGCACCTAATTAAACACTAATGTGAGGAAAGCGTCATGATCACGCGTTGGGGCTTGGGTGTATAAATTAATGACAGTGATGACACTGATGCTGCTTCACGCATGGTGCCCAACTAGGATATCTTTAAATAATGGGTCATCCTTCTCAAAGTAGGCCCGCCTAGCACTCTATATTTGAAACCTCAGATGGATCAGAAAGTGACCATATTTTTGACTGTTTTGTACTTCTTATTGTTTTTACTCATGGGCACCCTGAGCGGTTAAGCTTAAGGTGGGTCTAAGCAGCTTCTTCTGTAACCAGGATGTGAGTTTTGTTTGTGCTCTTCCTGTGACCCCCACCCATCCTCTGCCCATCCACTCCCTCACCTCCACTCTGACTTACCTATGGACCTTTCCCCATCCATCTTCATTCTGTCCGGACGCTCTTCCATCCTCACCAGCCTCCACAAAGTAAGACTTTATAAAGTTTTGACAAAATAGAATTGTGCCTTTTAGAAACAATTATAAGCATAATATGAAGCCATTGCAGATATCTGGCAGGGGCTATAAGATAAAAATTAGTTTGTGACCAGTATATGAGTTAATATAAGGGCAGGAGTTGGAATGTGGGAGACAAAAAAGATCTGTCATGATGTGACTAACTGCCATGAGTGAAGCATAATGCACTGACAAGCAAGAATTCAAAGCTGGGTGGTCCACGTACACAGAGTTATGAGGAATGCCGCAAGGAGACGAACATCGCCACACAAGTTTGTATCAAGTGTCCACCTCACTGTCATTCTGCCTCTAACAAAGCAGTAGTAAAAAATAATAACTTCCTGGGGTGCCTGAGTGGCTCGGTTGGTTGAGCACCTGCTCTTGGTTCTGGCTCAGGTCCTGATTTCAAGGTCCTTACCCCAGGGTCCTAAGATCAATTCCCACATCAGGTTCCATGCTCAGCAGAGAGTCTACTTGAGATTCTCTCCCTCTGCCCCTTCCCCCATTCGTGCCCCCCCCCTCAAATAAACAAATAAATCTTAAAAAAAAATAATCATTTTCTTACATCTGCTGTGTACCAGAGTATGTAGCTAGCTATTTTACCTTTTCTATCTCTAATCTTTACAACAGCCTTAAATGCTAGATATATTATCTCCGATTTATAGAGAAAGCTGTTGAAGCTACTAGAGGTTAAGTTATTTGCTGAAGATCACTCAACTAGCAGATGGCAAGGTTGGATTAAAATCTAGTTTACACCGAAAGCCCTTCCATTGTGCTATATTTCCTTCTCATTACCTAACCCAAAGGCTTAGAGATATTGATCTCCTGATTTCCATTGATAATCTGCCTTCCATGAATTAAGATAACAAATCTTGAATGTTTTTTTTAATTTTATATTTTCATTAATGTAATAATGTTGAAATAACACTTGTGCATATACAATGTCCATATTTCTCAGGGTACTCAAATTCACTTTCTACTGGTAAAAATCCCCCCAGGTCTAGCTATTTCTGTATACATAGAATGAAAAAAGAATGACATGTATCATGTCAGTTAGGCGAGGAGCACCTCCTTGTACTTACCTTAAAGTTACTTCTTCAAGATTCAAACCAAATCCTAGTTTTGCCTTTTCTTCCTAACCATTCCTTCTAGTTTACAGTTGACATAAATTCTATTTACCCTTCCAAAAATGAGGAGTCCTTGATTTTCAACACAGCCTTATCAAAAGCTGTTCTGTTACCTTGATTCTTTTCAGTGTATTTTCCTTCATAAGCATTGCTTGCCTTTTATAATATATTAGGAACAGAACTTCATACAGTCTGTCACATTTTATATAAGAGCAAACATAAAAAAGGCAGGTATAAGAAAATTCCTAAAGTATCCCAAACTATAAAGAACTTATCAAACTCAACATCTAAAAAACATGCCATTTGTGGATAGAGCTATAATGTATTATGCTACTCGAAATAAATCAGTCAGAGAAAAAGATATACCATATGATTTCACTCATATGTGGAATTGAAGAAACAAAACAGATGAACATAAGGGAAAAACCAAAAGAGGCAAACCATAAGAAACTCTTAACTATAGAGAACAAACTGAAGGTTGCTGGAAGGAGGTTGGGGAGATAGGTTAAATGGTAATGGGTATTAAAGAGGACACTTGCTATGATAAGCTCTGGGTATTGTATATGTAAGTGATGAATCACTAAATCTACTCCTGAAATTAACATTACACTGTATGTTAATATGTTAGCTGGAATTTAAATAAAACTTGAAACTACAAAAGAAAAAAAAAACAACAACAAATAAAACTTTCTTCACAAATAAATTAAAAAAAAAACAGTGATGTCCCTATTTCTTGTTAGATTATTCATTCAGGCCAGATGAGATATGGTACAATGATTTGTTCTATGTGTTAACTTAACTGGGGCACAAGGTGCCAAGATATTTGTGAATCATTGTTCTGGGTGAGTCTGTGAGGGTGTTTCTATATGAGATTAACAATTGAATTGGTAGACTGAGTAAAACAGATTTCTTTCCCTAATGTGGGTGACATTCACCCATTAGCTGATGGCCCAAATAGGGAAAAAAAAAAAAAAAAAAAGACTAACCATCCCAAAATAGAAGAAAGAGGAACTTGTCCTCTGACTGCTGAGCTGGAACATCAGTTTTTTTTGTTTTTTTTTTTTTTGTTTGTTTGTTTTTCCTGCCTTTGGACTATACTTGAAATGCTGGCTCTTCTGGTGTCTCAAGCCTGCCAGTTGTCAGACTGGAATGTACTATCATCAGTTCTCCTGGTTCTCAGGTCTTTGGACTCTGACTGGAACTACACCATTAGCTGTCCTAGGTCTCCACCTTGCCACCTGCAGACTGTATTGCTTCTCAGCCTACAAAATCCCATGAACCAGTACCTCATAGCATGTTGTGGGTGGGAGGGGAGGCAATGTAGAGCAACACGTTTGTAGTAGCTAAAACAGAACAATATCAAAATATTATTCTGGCTGGATTGTATTAATTAATACTGATAATTTTTTATCCATGATATCTTTCTTTCTACTCAAAACACAATTATCTGAGCTGTTTGACAAAAGGGATAAAATAAGAATATATTTAATAGAGGAAAAATCTTCCACACAGATTGACACTTCTGTCAAATTTATGTCTTTTATTTCAACTGAGCTTAGATGATCACAAACAGAATTTTAAGAAAAAAAAATTTTTTCTCCAATGGAGATGCTGGAGAGGGAGGAATAACACAGTATTTCTGGCATACAGTAGATGCGTTTTAGGTCATCCCTGTTAAAGGAAGGTAGAGTGACAGGTGGCAGAGTGACTTAATTGAGAAAGTTTCCTTTTTAGTTAGAACTAAGAGCAGGGTCAGGAAAGGACTCTGCAGGTTATTCAGACCTGACTACCAGGGAGAGTGAGACTTTTTCTTAGTGGTGATAGTTATCTAATTCTGATAAAGTCAAGTACTTCCACTTGGGAGCAGACAGTATTTATTCTGTCATTTAACTGTTTTAGAGTGAATGGCTTCAAAGAGTTCTTATTCAGAAAAAGAGAAGTCAATTTAAAATTTTAACTTATACTGGAAAAGCTTCAGATACTGAACCTAAAGAACTAAAAAGAAAAAAAATTGAAGAGATGGGACTTATACCTATTTGAGATAAGTTATATAATGGGAGTTTTGAATTTTGACTTTTGAATTTAGAGCTTATTTTGTAGAGAGAATGTGTTAGCCAACTGAAATGGAGGTATATATTTATAAGAAGTGCTACATTATCTTGTTGGATTGTAAATGTTTTGAGCTATATATTAATTAACTAACTCAGATTAATACTTTATTCTAATTGCCTTGCTCTAATACTTAACCCAGGTGCAAAAGGCAGAGAAGATCCGCAAATAAAACCTAATCTGTCTCCAAGTGCATCTAACCAAGACTACTTAATTTTAATGATATCAAATGTCACACCAGTTTAATAGGATTTATTCCTTTTTGAATGAATAGTAATCATACATTTTGATAGAAACCAAAATTCCTGCTTAGCAGGAAGCCTGCTTCCCTTCCTCTCCCTCTGCCTACCTCTCTGCCTACTTGTGATCTCTGTCAAATAAATAAATAAATAAATAAATAAACACACTATTTTTTTCTGTATTCTTGGAAAGATGTTATACAAGAGTACCACCTAAAAAGCACCAGTAATGTACAATTTATGAACATGCTTGCTTCCTAAATTTCTTAGATTTATATATTTTTAAAATAAGTTTATATTATGGACAGGCAGTGATTAGGCCCATCATTGTTGTGTGGTAAAAAACATCTGTCCTGCAATTAGATTGGCATCACATCCTTGTTCTGCCATTTACTGACCATATGTCACTGGGAAAGTTAATTACCTGCTCTTTGCCTCCGAGTCCTTATTTATAGAATGACCCAACCATTAACACTTTGTGGAATTGTGGTGATTAATGTATAAACAATATTTTGAATGGTGACAAGTAGAAAGTGCTCAATTAATTTTAGGTATTATAATCAAAGTAACGATAGGTAATAAAATATAAGGTGCTCATGTCCTTTTCCTCCATCACTGGTCCCTATTCCTCTTTATGTCTTACTTTAATTTATTTCTTCTTCCTTAAAAATCTTGGTGACTTTCTTTTGAAATATTTCACTTTTTCATTGCATTAAATATACAAGCTTCCTTGATATATATTATATATAAAGAACTTGGTACTTTGTAGCAAGTTTATATTATTTCTGTTCTTTTGGCCCAGTGCACAAAGTATAAATTCAGTTACTTTCTAATCAATCACTACAAGTATGTGGGTTTGGCATTGCATACTGGTTGGTTAATAGCTCTAATGATGTTCTCAGCAGTAGGATGGCTTTTTTAGCAGGAGTTTCAATCTTCACTAATATTCCTGTGCAACATTCTCTTTTATCATTTTGTCATTTTCCTGATGGATTTCCATACACTGAGATATTTGTAAAATCAATCAACTGTCAATTTTAGGATTACATTTTCGTTACAAAAGGTAAGCTTTCTAAATGTTTCATTTCAAGCTTACAAATGATCACTTCTTTCCCTTTTATGAGAATCATTTTCTTCCCATTATAAAACAGCTTATAAAATCCAAATTCATCCTAAATTTCTTCTTCCATAAAGGTAGACAATAAGAAATGTCGCACATATTTTCAAGTAACCGTATGCTCCTTTAGGTTCCATATACATCTATTATTTCAGTGAATTAATAAAACAAAACCAAGTTTTGAAACTTAAAGGAAAGTCTTTAAAAGTTCTCAGAATCAGATTAAGAGGATATATCTGTAGGAAATTTCTACTTAATATACCTCTTCCTATATCATCTTATTATAAACATCTAACAGATTTCAGAATTAACTTCTTACACAATTAATTTTAATAAAGAGAATATAGGAAATTATTTGATTCAGATCCATTTTCAATAAGATACTTTTGGGCAGTTTCTGATCAAATATATTCACATAAAACATTGCATGTCTTGTTAACATTTGGTGTTTCCAAAAAAATGTGATTTTTTTCCCTCTCACAAGTCTAATGCCATGTTTCTAGAAAAATAAAATTGACTGTTGAAGAAAAAAAGAGCAAAGTAAATATGTCCTGGGCCCTGATCAAAATTCCTTCTGAAATCTTTCAAAGGTAACTAATAAAGCTACAGCAGGTAATAGGTCACAGGCATGAAATAAGATATTTATAGTCCGTATGCAGAAAAATCACAGATATTTTGGAAATGAAATTTTCATTAAATACAGCCTCATCTAAAAATCTAGTTCAGATTTTGGTGCATATAAAAGACTTTGAAAACCTGATGATAGCTATGGCTCTCCCCAGAAAATGCACATCTGTTAAGTCTATACAAGGCAGAACCCAAGGTTAAGAACAGTCTTGGTTCTCTTAACACATCAAATAGCAGGAAACTTAATTCCTTAACTTCATCAGTATATGCCCACACCATTCTTGAGACAAACTGGGATTTTCTTAGAGCTATTGTTATCCTAGTTTTTTTTCACGTTCATTTTCCAACAACCAATAACAATCTCCTCTAAGTCCAATTTTCTCATCCCCATCACCTTGTTCTACAGGACCTAAGTCCCTTGATTTCTACACATTTTCATGTTTAGCCACCTTTGAGCAAATCTCTTCTAGAGCCTAGTACTATCATCAACCACTTAAATTAGCTGTCTCAAAGTATTTTCTTTCTGATTTCACCACCTCTACTCTGAAAACAACTTGCTCTTAAAGCTATCTTAGAACCTATCTGCATCAGTGCTGCTAGGGAAAAAATACAGATATAAGTATAGATTATAGATAACCCCAAATAAGTAATTTATTGTCACCACAAATTGATGATACTACCAGTTATCCTCTGAAATTCTTTTCTTTGGTGAATTCCTTCTCCCACCCAGCATTAGTTTTTCAAAACACATGTTTTCTTTATGCCTTCTAACCAACTCTTACCTTATTCACCTATTGGCTGACAACTGTTCTTTAGAGAAGATGGGTCCTATGAGATTGGAAATAGGACCAATGAAAAAGGACCAATAGGTCCAATGAAATTGGAAGCTGGAAGTTGGGTCCATGAAATTGGAAATACCTAGTGATCTAAATGCCAAATTGCCATCAGGATAATCTTCTGAAGAATGAAAAAAATGCAACCATTTCCATATTCTGAGAGGTGGTGGCAGGAAGAAAATTGGGAACCACTTTTATAATTGCAAAGAACTGATTTTTTCTGACAACTGAATGAGGAATTTAATAAAATATATCCAGGTTGAGATATCCGATAGTAAGTAGGAGATTTATATTTCATAGCCTTTGTTTTCTAGGTTGAAGCTCAACAGAGAAATTTATTTAATACATAAATCAGATTACTATAGATCAGAAACTTGATGAGCATGTCATGAGACTGGAATATGAATGATTTCTGAGGACATTCCATTTCTCAGAGACAAAAGGAAGGATGTTGTTGAGAGGCAAGGTGGTCGGTATACTAATCTAATCCATTAACAAGTGACATCTATCATAGAAAAAACAGATGGCTTGCACCAAACTCTTCCTGCTCAGTGGTGTAGATGCTCTTGACTCTTGTTTAATCCCTTGCTAGAGTATCAAACCTGATTGGATTTATGGTAACATTTTGACTTACAGCATAGTGGACATTTGTTATGTCTTTAGTTACCACGCATATGAACATCTTCCTTGTTCTGATGGGTAAGCAATCAGAACGATTTTAAGAGGAAAAAATATAAGCTATTACAGAATTATGCCAGCTCAGACCACATAAGCCAGGACATGTCTGGAGAAACTGTGTCATGCAGTAACTCTAGTTGAGTGAATTTCTATGAAACTAAATAATTTAATATAAAACAGTTTAGACTGGGATCATTTCTCTTTAAGGTTTCTACATCCTGGAGGAGCTTAATTTGAAGGGCTCAGTAATCAACGTTTAAAATGAGATCACTATCTTTGTCCTTTTTCCTAATCTTTCAGGATTCATTTTAGGGTCTTGGCAAATGTCTAACACCTCCTAGAAACACAAAGAATGCATTCTGCCCCTTTTTGGTAGAGTTTGACCTCCCATCAGCAAGAGGCCTTTCTCCTTACAGCAGAACGACAGCACAATAGCAATCACCAAAGAGCCTGTTTAGTTTTTTTTTTTTTTTTCCAAAGACCTGGCTACTCTCCTAGAATAACAGTTAATCCATTTATTCTTTCCTTTGGATTCCTTCTCTTCCTCTATCTCCTCAAACCATCAAGCATGGATAAATTTTTTCCTTCCCCTGTAACAGAAACAAAATAACAAAATAAAATCTATGAAATCTTTGATTTGTCATTCTACCTCACTTCTTGTAATGAATGCCTTCACCCACTGTGGCAGCCACTTTTGGTTGCCAGCCCGGTAGGCATACCCTCTACTTTTATTCTTCTTCACTGGAAACACATGAATTTTGTGTGGGTGGTCTTCTGATATGTAATCAGTGTTTTAGAAGAGACATGTAGGGCTCACCTATCCTGAGGCCCTGGAGTGAATAAGGAATGATCTAAACCAATTGTAAAGGTCTTCTTAGTCTAGCCATTGATTGGTTATGCGTGAATATGTATCCAATCCTTAACAATGAGATAAGATTGAAATCTTGCTTCTTGGAAATGTTTTTCTTGCCAGATAAAAGAGATGGGTGAGGGAAAAAATTCCCAGTACCCCCACTGGATGATGTTACACGTGCATGCGATGCCTGCAATTGCCTGGGAGCTTATTGTGCAATAACAGAGTAAGACATCACTGGCATGCTGAGTGTGGCAGAAGAGAAAGGTAGAAAACACTGGGACTTCATTGAGCCCTGAATTAACTCATACTGCAATGACCTTTCCTCTGGACTTCTTTATATGAGAAAACAAAGACTTGTTATTTAACCTACTTTTAGTTGGGTCTTTGCTTATAACTGAAAGAAACTTATCCAACATATCCAACTATCTTATATAGGTAGTTTTCAAAATATATTTGTCTGTATGTTGGCTAACTGAACATAAAAGAAAAATAAAGGATTAAAATATACATATTTGTCTAGTTTTGGTGAACATTAAAATATCATATATTTATATTAAACATTAAAAATAAAACAAACCAAGGGGCACCTGGGTGGCTCAGTGGGTTAAAGCCTCTGCCTTCAGCTCAGGTCATGATCTCAGGGTCCCGGGATCGAGCCCCACATCGGGCTCTCTGCTCAGCGAAGAGCCTGCTTCCCCCTCTCTCTCTGCCTGCTGCTCTGCCTACTTGTGATCTCTCAGTGAATACTTGAAAAATGTACAAATTGTTGATCCATACCTGTGCATGAGCTGTATTCTTCACAGCAACAGAGCTCAGTTAAATGCAACGGCAAGTAGGTTACTAAGGGTAGTATTCAGTGAATACTTGAAAAACGTACAAATTGTTGATACATGCCTACTTGTGATCTCTCTCCATCAAATGAATAAAAAAAAAGATCTTTAAAAAAATAAGTAAAAATAAAACAAACAAAATCCACTTAAAATAAAACAAACCAGATCCATTCAAGCACTGGTTATCTGATACATAAAACAGTTTCTCATTTGAAACCAGGTTATATGAAACTATATGAAACCAGGTTATCTGGTATATAAAACAGTTTCTCATTTTCATTACCAGTGTAAGGGAAGGAAGCATTCTTCCTCTGCCCTTCAAGGTCTTCCAGCTGTAGTAAAAATTAAATTTACATAAAAAAGATTAACAGGAGCAAAAAAATCAAAGTTTTATTACATGCCCATGGAAGCCCAATATTGAAATTGAGATCTAAAGTAATAACTGAGACAGGCAGTTCTTATATTTTTTAGACAAAGAGACAATAAATCTATAAAGAATTAACAGGACAAAGAAAACTTAACTTTGGGAGCTTTAATTAGTAAGGAATTTCAAACAGAATTCTGGCTGGGGTAATAAATTAATAAAACATAACAGGGGTTGTTTATAGAACCTTCTTGGCTCTAAACTTCTTACCTCTGGTGATAAGGGAGTCTCTTTAACTCTTGGTAAAGGGAAAGTACCTTCCATATGAGAGGTTTATTTCCTGCTTTCACAGGGACAGAGGAGGGGCTCAGCGTTTTTCTTCAGGTGCTGTCTCTTAAATAACTTTTATTTAAAACAACCAGCTTTCCAAAGTGGCACATTATGGGGTAGATTGCCCTTGGCCCCTATGCCAGAAAATCAGATTATTTTATTCTTTGGAAATACTTACATATCCAGTTAAGCATTCAAATTACCAAAAATATCAGTCCCATTTATTTGTTTACCTTTTTAAACAAGTTGTGACCACATTGTTAGCTGCCTTCCCTGCTAATTATTTTTCTTTTATACAAGAGTTGCCTTATTTATTTATTTATCATTTATTTATTTATTTGGGGGCTACAGTTTAGATTTTGTTTTGTTTTGCTTTGTTTTAAATAGGTTTCCCCTCCCCTACCCCCAACATGGAGTGCAACATGGGACCTGAACTCAGGACCCTGAGATCAGGACCCGAGCTGAAATCAAGAGTTAAATGCTAAAATGACTGAGCCTCTCAGGTAGGTGCCCCTTGGCTAGTTTGTTTGTTTGTTTGTTTGTTTGTTTTTTATCATTTATAGAATGTCAGGGCCTCCATTCTCTGTTCATCTATGTTCTGGAAAATCACCTTCTTTTCTTTGCTTGTTTTTCTTTTTTCTAAAGCATCTCTTACCCAGACAAGGCTGTTATCTTAGAAATCTTCTGACAATGGTATGACATTCTTCTGCCTCGCTACTGTTCTGGTTATACATCTCAATGCATGTTCTTATTAAATGTCTCAACTTTCACAAGCAAATGCCCTGCATTACATCCAGTTCAGCTGTCTGGTGAGTCATTTAATCACACAGGAGAGTTAGATTCTATTCTCTTGTCAGGGCTATTCCCTCCAACCCCGCTGCAACTTAACACTTCATTGAGAGAGTGAATGCTAATGCAGGATTGCCAAAACATTGCAAAAACTTCATACTTTAAGACAGTTTAAAATTTTACCCTTGGATTGAACTGAGCATAAGCTTCTTCCTGATGTAGTTATTGCTAAGGTTTTGGCCAGGATGTTATTTGCTGAATTATAAAATAGCCTTTTTATAGCGATCCATGGACAAACTGTCATTTGGGTCTCAATATCAGGAATTCTTTTGCTTCTTTTAAACAAATGATTCACTTTTAACCTATAAATCCTGTAAGAAATTATGTGGTTCCTTCTTTGTGTAGTTTTCTAGGAACCTCATAAGCAATAATATAGTCCACATCTAGAAAGAGGCATGGACCATGCAACCTGTGTGTAATTAATCTCACCCTTTGTTTCCTATTTTTGTTGTTTTGCTTTTCTTGTTTTCACCACTTGTTTTTCCCTTGCTGAAATTTCCTCCATAATTTACCGTATCTAACACCTCCAACTCACTGTCATTCAATCTGTCATCAAATTGTGAAGATTTTTACCTTTAAATCTCTCTTAAACTGTTTCATTTTCAATAAAATCATCTTATGACAGTTTTCTAGCATCTCTCTTTTAAAACTGAGTTATCCACATTCCCTCTGGGTCCTCTAATCCATTATGCTTACTGCAGGCAAATAATCTTTTCAAAATGAAAATTTAATTATGTGCTTCTATACTGTAATTCTGCCAAAACAAAACAAAGCGCACACACAAAAAATTGTCAATCTCTTCTAATTACCTCAGAAGAGAGAAAACCACCAAATCCTTGAGGACTCTAAGGCCAAAGGGAAACCATTTCCACCCTCCTTCATTACTAGCTAAGACTATAAAAGAGAAACGTCCATCCTGTGGAAGATGAGAGGGTGGTTTCTACCCTCCCTTCATTCTCCTTCCCTTGCTGTTCATCAAGGATGATGTTTTTATCTGGTTGAGAAGACTGGAGATGAAACTGAGTGTACATATTTCACATCTTCTGCACACTTTTTTTGGTTCTCTCACAAACAAAATAAATGCAAGTCTCCCTTTATGGGAAAGCCAGAGGTGGAGTCTTAGCAGACTAGAGTACTGAATTAGATTCCTAGGGCTGTTATAAGGAATTAACACAAAGTAGGTGTCTTTTTTTTTTTTAAGATTTTATTTATTTGACAGACAGAGCTCACAAGTAGGCAGAGAGGCAGGCAGAGAGAGGGGAGGGAAGCAGGCTCCCTGCTGAGCAGAGAGCCCGATGTGGGGCTTGAACCCAGTACCCTGGGATTATGACCTGAGCCAAAGGCAGAGGCTTAACCCACTGAGCCACCCAGGTGCCCACTGAGCCACCCAGGTGCCCCTAAAGTAGGTGTCTTAAAACAATATAAATTTATAAATATAAAGCTTCTGGCAGCTAGAAGTCTGGAATTAAAGGGCTGGCGAGTCCATGTTCCTTCTGAGATCTGTAAGGAAGAATTCTTCCTTGCTTCTTCCTATCTTCTGATGGTGGCCATTAATCCTTGGAGTTCCTTGGTTTATAGTTCTATGGCTCCAAATGTCTACTTCTGTCATCCCATGTTCTCTGTGTGTGCCTCTGTGTCCTCATATGGCGTTTTCTTCTCTGTATCTCTCTTTCAGATAAAGACACGAGTTATATTGGATTAAGGACTCATTCTACTCCAGTAAGACATTATTTTAACTAATTATATCTGCAATGATCCTATTTCCAAATAAATTCATATTCTGAAGTATCAGGTTAAGACTTCTGTGTAGCTTTATGGAGGGTACAATTCAACAAAAAACAAGTAGAAAGCTGGTTCAAGCTATGTTCTCCAACTGGTTATTTAACAATAAACTTAATATCGTATCCATATCATATTTGTGTGCATGTTTCTCAATTGTTTTATCGTTTTTGAATGAAGGAGTATAATGAGAAAATCAGCAAGTACCCCAGAAAGTGTGTTTGGTGCTAACTACTTTAGAATTATCCCATAAAATGGTATACCTTTCTCTCTACTCTGCCTGAAGCGTTCTTTAATTCCTCAAATGTATCTAGTTTCTCTCTTGCAACCCCTTCCTCAACTGCCTGCTTTTTTCCTTAAGCTGCACAAGACCTGGGGCATAATGTATCACTGATTGGGATAGTTTCCCTCATCTTTCTTCACTTAATTAAATCCGACTCTTTGTAGTTTTTTAAGTATTTCTTCCTCAGTCAAGCTAATAATCCATGACTCTGGTCAGATTCCTTTCTTATATACTCCCACACACAAAGTTCCCTTGCCTTAAGAACTTTTATGTCAGTGTGATATTAGACATTAATTAGAAGGTGAACTAATATCTGTCCACTCTAGGTGCAGTTTTCATAAAGGATGCCACCTGTATTTGATCATTACTTTAACATCAGTAGCTGAGAGAGTACCTGGAACAAGGGAGACTCCAAGTAAATATTTGTTGTGTGTATAAATCAATTCTGAATTATTTTGTTTGAAGTATTTTTTTATGTTAAATTAAGTGAATGGTTGAGATCCCTTCAGTATACTTTGGGATAAGATGAAACAGAAGAAACAATAAGAGAATGAAAGGGAGAGAGTGAGCAAAAAAAAAAAAAAAAAAGAAAGAAAGAAAGAAAGATAAAAAGAAGGAGAGGAGAGAAGGAAGAAAGGAATAGAGAGATGAAGGGCCAGAGGGAAGGAGGAAAGAAAGCAGGGAAATACTACAAAAGAAAGGAATTTCCAAGTTGATAGTGAGTTGTGGCTCATAACCATTTCAAAATGATAAAAAAAATAGTTATGTATGTTGTGTTTTTATTCTTTGAATGCTTTTGCACATGCTTGCTTTTATCATCTGCACAGCTATGAGTTCTAGAGTTAACACATATGCTTGGCATTTCTAAAGGCATCAAATTTGGCCTTGATAGTGCTTTCTAAGAATTTTCATAAATTCTTATGCCACATGAAATTCTTATGTCATAAGTCAGTATGAGAGTTTTAAGTGCAGCTGTTTCCCTAAGACTCAGTATGTAATTCCATTCATTTAAGAAGAGGACAATTGTAATGGCTGCTATATCAGATATTTGTATTGGATGTGAATGTGGTATATCAAAACAGAAAGTTACAGAGTTAGATACATATAGGAGTTTTATTTGATATAAAGCATGATTCACATAGGGTGCCTGGGTGACTTAGTTGGTTAAGTGTCTGCCTTGGCTCAGTCATGATCTCAGGGTCCTGGGAATGAGTCCAGCTTCTCCCTCCCCCTCCTCTTATTTTCTCACTCTCTCTCCCTCTCAAATAAATTTTTAAAAAATATTAAAAAAAAATATTTCACATGAGGGGCGCCTGGGTGGCTCAGTGGGTTAAAGCCTCTGCCTTCGGCTCAGGTCATGGTCTCAGGGTCCTGGGATCGAGCCCAGCATCGGGCTCTCTGCTCAGCGGGGAACCTGCTTCCTCCTCTCTCTCTCTGCCTGCCTCTCTATTTGTGATCTGTCTGTGAAATATATAAATAAACATCTTTAAAAAAAATATTTCACATGAAAATAGTGCGTGCCTGATTAAAAAAAAGACAAAACAAACAAAAAACATGCTCTTTGATTATTTGGTATAATTGCATGTATTGTTTTGTCTGCCTTGACTGTTCTTCCTCTTTTTCTCAAGCTAAAAAATATTTTGTCATTGTTTGTGATAACAGAGAGAGTAAAATGGAATAAAATGTTAAGGTGGTTGTTTAAAATAAAGCTGGGAGGACATACAGCAAGTGGGGCTTATGCATGGCTTCTGTCTCAAATTCTCAGAATAAAACTGAACTCAGATAAAAGTCAAGGTATCTGCTGTATGTTAAAATGAACATAAATGACCTTCTACCTAACACTAGCCCTAGCAACCAATCACAGATAATGTAACTGTAGCTATACCAACACCAATCACTTTTCATTCAAAACAATTTATGTAAATTCCCTCTTTCCTCTTTAAGAACTCTAACCTTCTTTGTCTCACCAGAGAATGCTTTCAAATTCAATCAAGTCTGTGTCTCCTAGATTGCAATCCCTAACACCCCAAATAAACGCACATTTTTTTATTGTGCAACTTGTTTTGTCATTTGTTCATTGGCTGACATTTGTGACCAAGATGAAGGAAGATTGAGTCTTATCTTGCTACTAGAGTTTGATAGTGTATACATTGTACCTTGCATGTAGTTCTACAGAAATATTTTCATTTTATTCGAAATGGGGTTTTGTATATTTTTATGAATGTTACTCCTACTTTGGTTTTTAAAATGTGAGTCGTTTGGGGTGCCTGGGTGGCTCAGTGGGTTAAAATGTGAGTCGATCATTTTATTTTCATGTATAAGCTCTTCAATATTTTCTCATTATATAATGATATTGGGATTTCCTCCCTGGGACAGCAAAGAAGCACCTGTATTATCTTGTCTTCCCTACTTCTTATTCCCCAAATGGAATCACTTACTACAATGATGGCTTTTGTTCTGCTCCTCAAGCTACCTACCTCACTTATGCCTCAGGACCTTGCTCTTTCCTTGAGTAGGTCCTCCTCCCTGAAAAGTTCTTTCACAGGCTCTTTACATGGCTTCTCTCCTTCCTCATCTCTTAACCACACTTAATCACAGGGAGAAGTCTACCTTGATTGGTCCTCAATAACACACATACACCTGTACATTGCTTTCACAAGACTTAAAACAATCTGAAATTACGTTGTTTAGAGATTTTCTTTGTTGATTTTTTCACCTTACTGAAGTAGAATATGATCTCCATAAGCGCAAACTTTGTCTGCCTTGTAGACCATTGTAACTCCATGTGATGATTGAAAATATGTCCACACATTTTTGACACTGTTTCAAAAAGTAGAGCTTCATTCTTTTACTTTTGTGTGTAGACTGGACTAAATAACTTGATTCTAACAGATTTTTTAAAGTGGAAATGATGGTGTGCCACATATTATGTGAGATCATAAAATGAACTAAAGTCCTGCCCTCTCTCCTTTCTCATCTCTAATAGCCTGCTTTGGAAGAAGTTAGATGTACTTTTTTCAGTCCAGAATGCTCTGGATTCTCTCTCTGTCTACCAGACAAATTCCTTCACATCTATTACATCAAATGTTACTTTTTTATTTATTTGTTTACTTATTTGAGAGAGAGAAAGAAAGCATTCATATGCACGAATGGGGGAGGGGCAAAGAGAGAAGCAGACTCTGCCGAACAGGGAGCTCCAGTCAGGCTGATCCCAGGACCCTAGGACCCTAACCGACTGAGCCATCCAAGCATCACCAAATGTTACCTGTTAAGTAAAGTTATCTATAGTTCTTCCAGGAAGAGCTTGCACTTATGCACTTTATTGTTTATTGTTCAAAAGAACTTACTTCATTCTCATGTAACTTACCTGCTAATTTAACATGTATGCCTTTTAACTGGAAGGTAATTCTGGGCAGAGGACATATATTTCCCCAAAATAATAGTGCCCATTCCAACTCCTGGTGCAGAGCAGGAGATAATTGTTTACTGAATGAATGCATATTTACCCACGGAGAAGTATAGAATTGAAGTAAACAGCCAGACTAAGCCTCCAAATATATGTCTTTGATACGTAGACATAACTGAAAGGAAGAGGCATGAAGATTTCATGTAGTTGGATAACTATTTTCACATTCTATTTTACATAAATAAAAGTACTAATTAAAATTTCTTAAATACAGAAATGATCTTCAAGATTCAATTTTGCCTCAATACAGAAAATAGTGTGGATTCTGCTCAGAAGGCTCTCCTCTTCTCCCTCTGCCCCTCCTCCCCACTGCTCTCTCTTTATCTCTCTAAAATAAATAAATCTTTAAAAAAATAAAATTTGAAAGCATAGACAATGTCTTTTTTTATATCACAATAATCATTTAAGTAAACTAGAATGAAGACCCAAGCCACTCATTTATTTCGAATCTAGATGTTTTGTAGTGTTCTCAGCCATAGGATGAAATTTCAGTTATGTAATAGGTGCATTTTAGCCCCCTATGCAATCATTTGTAACTAAAAATATTTTCACTGAAATCTGGCCATTCATGTAAAGTCTAAACAATTAGAACTGGTATCTAAAATATGATTAAATTTTTATTCAATTTTTCCTGTAAAATTTTTTTTTGAACCTTATACTTTTTATCCTCAAAGTTTGGCATCTCAGCCTTTTACTGCTGAGTTTATTTTTCTTTTCTTTTTTTTTTTTTTGCATTTCATATAGCAAAGACATGTGTCTTTTTTTTTTTCCATTTTATTTATTTTTTCAGCGTAACAGTATTCATTGTTTTTGCACAACACCCAGTGCTCCATGCAAAACGTGCCCTCCCCATTACCCACCACCTGTTCCCCCAACCTCCCACCCTGACCCTTCAAAACCCTCAGGTTGTTTCTCAGAGTCCATAGTCTCTTATGGTTCGCCTCCCCTTCGAATTTTTTTTTTTTAATAAACATATAATGTATTTTTATCCCCAGGGGTACAGGTCTGTGAATCGCCAGGTTTACACACTTCACAGCACTCACGATAGCACATACCCTCCCCATGTCCATAGGTTGCTGGGAGGAGGTGGGATTGGGAGAGGGGGAGGGGGCTATGAGTTTATTTTTCTAAATGTTAGTTTACTCAAACTAAGAGCAAGTTTCAAATTACAGTAAATTTGCAGTATATTTACTTTAAAAAGAAAATCTAGAAATTCTTTTTTTTTTTAAAGATTTTATTTATTTATTTGACAGAGAGAGATCACAAGTAGATAGAGAGGCAGGCAGAGAGAGAGAGAGGGAAGCAGGCTCCCTACTGAGCAGAGAGCCCGATGCAGGACTCGATCCCAGGACCCCGAGATCATGACCTGAGCCGAAGGCAGCGGCTTAAGCCACTGAGCCACCCAGGCGCCCTGAAAATCTAGAAATTCTTGTAGCTTATTCTCTGGTATGTCAGCAGCAGGGAAGCTATACAGCAATATTTTAATTATGTAAGTTTTTGAAAATAATCTACTTTTTTTTATAAACAAAGTATATATTTTATTTTATTATTTTTTTTCAGTATTTAAATTTATTTATTTTTTCAGCGTAACAGTATTCATTGTTTTTGCACAACACCCAGTGCTCCATGCAATACGTGCCCTCCCTATAACCCACCACCTGTTCCCCCAACCTCCCACCCCCGACCCTTCAAAACCCTCTGGTTGTTTTTCAGAGTCCACAGTCTCTTATGGTTTGCCTCCCCTTCTGGGTATTTACCCGAAAAATACAAAGGCAGTGATCCGAAGGGGCACGTGTACCCGAATGTTTATAGCAGCAATGTCTACAATAGCCAAACTATGGAAAGAACCTAGATGTCCATCAACAGATGAATGGATAAAGAAGATGTGGCATATATACACAATGGAATACTATGCAGCCATCAAAAGAAATGAAATCTTGCCATTTGCGACGACGTGGATGGAACTAGAGGGTATCATGCTTAGTGAAATAAGTCAATTGGAGAAAGGCAACTATCATATGATCTCCCTGATATGAGGAAGTGGAGATGCAACATGGGGGGTTGGGGGACAGGAGAAGAATAAATGAAACAAGATGGGATTGGGAGGGAGACAAACCATAAATGACTCTTAATCTCACAAAACAAACTGGGGGTTGCTGGGGGGAGGTGGGGTTGGGAGAGGGGGAGGGGGGTTATGGACATTGGGGAGGGTATGTGCTATCGTGAGTGCTGTGAAGTGTGTAAACCTGGCGATTCACAGACCTGTACCCCTGGGGATAAAAATACATTATATGTTTATAAAAAAAATAATAATAATAATCTACTTTTTAAGTGTAAAGACATTCATGTACATCAGAGAATAATATGTAATAAAGATAGGAGATCACTTTTCTAAAAAAAATCAGCAAGAGTATGTATTTTTACTAAGAAAATAGTTTTCCCTAAGAAAGTATACTATAATCTACATAATAAAAACATAATTCCCCCAACTTTAAATCTAAAATGGCAAATTAAATTTAAAAAATTAAATGAACATTTAGTCCAAAAAACTCCAATCCAGACAAATTCAGAATTTTTAAAGTATAATCTAAAAGTAGAAAAATGTGCTGAATTAGCAAACATAACTTCCAATGGAAAATATTTCTAAGAGCTGACTAGGGAAAATATTCTATATGGGGATACAGAAGTCTGAATTAAAATTGCACTTTCCCCATAGGATCATTAATGTAATAATTGTAAGACAATTTTTTTTAATTTGTTTTATAATGACCAGTATAATTACTTCCTTACAGTAAATGTAATAACAAGAAAAGATACCAATGGCCTAATATTGCAATTTTTGCTTAGATATGTTTTTCAGTTGTTAAAGAATACCTTTTGTGATGTATTTTTAATATGGGAATAAAATACAAAGCAATGCTATTGTGAATTCATAAATACCTTCTGTCAGAAATTTCATAGCAAAAATTCCCAAATTAAGAGGATTTTCCCCTTCTTATGTAGATACTTCAATAAAGAAAAGGTGATGTCATCTTTGTAACTTGTATAGAAGGTAAATAGATGCCTTTCAAACAGGCAAAAGAGTGATTTCCTACCTTTTGATTCTATAGGGATTTTGACATTTTTTACATATTTAGAACATAATTTTTTAAAAGTGCCAATCATATATAGGGAATTGTAACAATAGTTTATTTTGTATCAGTTCATGCTTCAGTAATTTAAACAAAATAATTAAATTATGATTTTTAGTATGCAATCTATCTATAATATGATAGCCAGATAGTCTCCTTCTCTGAAATTATAACAAGAAAAAGAAAGTGCATACTTAAAGGGTTTCTTTTACATATTTAAAATGTGTATTTTCACTTTTATAGCAAGTCTCATTAAGGATGAGAGTAGATTATCGGATTTTAACAATGGCATGTCTAAATTTAAGTTACTACAAACAGCTATGTAGACAAGATACAGATTATTTAAATATAGATCTCTTCTAAAATCAAAGGAGTGTAATTCCATGATGAATCAAGAGATGTTGTAAGTGAATAGTAATGCTGATATCCATGGAAGAATCTCTGTATTGTATAAAAGCAATTTAGTTATTGTGTATCAAGTTAAGATTTCCCGAATATAGGGGTGCTTGGGTAACTCAATTATTAGGCGTCTGCCTTCTGCTCAGGTCATGATTGCAGAGTCCTGGGATGGAGCCCCACATGAACTCCCTGTTTCGCAGGGAACATGCTTCTCCCTCTCTTGCTAGGTCTTTCTCTGTCAAATAAATAAAATCTTAAAAAAAAAAAAAAGATATCCCAAATATAAAGTGCCTGACCAGTCAAAAAGGAAAGTAGAAAGAAAGCTAATACAGAACTAATTTCAGAACTAGGGAAGATGAGAGACTCAGATATTGGGAAAAGTTTATCCATGATTAGAAAAATTATCCTTTAGTATGATATAAGATGCATTCAACTGCAAACAAGAGACTGATTAAAAGCTACTTAGATACAAGGTATTTATTATTTTTCATAAAAAGGAATCTGGAAGGACAGTTAAAGCATTCAATAATACAAAAATTTTGTCCAGAAACCAGGTGATTCCTGCTTTTACATCCTGCCTACCACAATTAATTGACTTTTTGTCTTCAGTTGACCCCTTCATAGATGACCTCCATAATTCCAACATCACATTATAATAATGTCCAGAGACAGAAATTGTCTTCTATTGAATACCTATTAAGTGCAAGGATAACCTACAAGAAACCCTCCAACATTCATAGCTTGTTGGCCTGAATTATGTGACACGACGACGTGTCTAAACCCATGATTTAACAACAGGAGTGAGAAAGCCATGATTAGATGAGATTAAGCAAAGCTCATTCTGTAAGGCTGAAGAGGAGTTTCTTCCCTGAGCTCATGTGCACTGAGGAAGAAGCTGTAAAGAAAAGAGCATAGGTAAAGTATCTGCTATAATTTGAAAAGAATCCTAAAAATGCAGGAATCAGGGACCAACCATAAGAACAAAAATAGTAATGATGCATTTTTTTCCTCAGACATTTCATCTGAGACTCATAATAGAAACTTACGTTACTAGGAGAAAAAGAAAGTATTATGCGTTGTCTACTCAGAATAAGGGCTTATTTTTTGTAGGGTTCAACTGTGAAACTCTTTCAGCCAAGGTTTTTTATTTTCTTTTTTCTTTCCTTTTTCTATTATCCTGATGATAATCATTATTACAATCCTAAATGTAGTCAAATAGCAATCAGATATAAATCCCTGGAAAAGCATACATTAAATGTCTACTTAATTTTGATTTTTCTCTTGATATTTCAAAAGATAAATCCTTTGTTTATCTCCTTCAATAGTCCACTGTTTTAAGTAAAAATGTAAGCATAATAGGAAAGTCTTATTTCAATCGTTTTGATGAAAATTCATTTTATGTTTTAGTTGATAAAACCAGAAAATTAGCTGCATTCTTTGTTAATTGTGTCAACATTATGTTCACTCAAATTTAAATTCCCATAGAACAGGATAAGTTTGACTTATTGTTATATCCCCACCATTGATTTTGGTAGGTACTAAATAGTTTATTGAATTAAAGTGAACTATAAAAATCAGTAATGCTCCACTTTCTGGTAGTAGCTATTCCTAAATCTCAATGGGAATATGTTTGACCAATTTGACCCCATTTTAGTGAAAGCAAATAGCACATTGTCTAATATCCTTCTAGTTCACACTTAGAAAATCCTCTTAAATGTCTGGGAAAATAGCAACGATGTGTTTTCAAATATTCTATATTGACTCAGTGAATAGACTGGGTTATCATTTGCTACCCTTGTTATACTCAATTCAAACGCCAGGTTTTATACCTGCCACCAAGTTTTTCTACCACTGGATCATCACCTTCACTAATTTGGGGGCTAATAATTTGGGGGATAATTCCCAAGGGAACAGCTAGCCTGGATAAAAAATAGACTGGATAACATCCACAAAGACTGGATAAAATCCATAAAGGGTGTTTATCCTGAGAGGGAGAGCTGCTTGACTCCCTCTGTACATGCCGAGTGGAATACCCCACAGGAAGCAGCTGATATGCTTCCTATGCAAGCCAAGTGGAATTTCTTTTTGATGACGAGGATATTCATCCATTGAAAATACCCATTCCTCAGGTCATGGTAAATATTGTGGTTCAAGAGGGCTTCTTTCACATGGGCACCCCATGTAAACTTATTGCTGCAAAACAGATCAGGAAACCTTATCACATTTGGTGTCTCAGCTTCCCCTCAAGAGTTTTGCAAGTGCTAGTAAAAATATTAGGTTGAATAATAAAAGAATAGGGAAAGCCCCAGGGGAGAGTCAAGATGCTGTTCCAAAAAAGGCGGAAAAAAATTTTTAAGTTATTAACAAGAAAATGAATAAGGCAAATATTGATGTGGTAAAATGAAGGCAATAGAAAGGGAAAAGTCATAAGACTCATCCTGGTAGGGTGAAAAGATTTAGATAGTTATTCAGAAAGGTGATGAATAAAACAAGTATTGATGGGGTTAAAGCAGAAGTTTTAATACAGTACTACTAAAGGTTGGGTGGGCCAGAGGGACCCTCTGCTCCTCCCTGAACATGAAAGGGCCCCACACAAGTCTATTCTATTTATTTCTTCAGTTTGAAGAAATTTATAAAGCAGGAAGGGAAAAACTATAATGAGAAATCTGACCAGCAATCACTTGGAAACTGGTTAGGAGGATTAATCAAGATAAAGGTTAACAAATGGGCCAAGGTCCCTTGACTCCACCCCTCACTGGGTACCCAAAGCTTTTTGCATAAGATTGGGTAAAATGGTTAGGAATTGGAGAAGAGTTTTCATTGGTATGGGACTTCCATAAACTGAGATACAGAAGCCTATTGGGGAAGACCTCACTGGTGCTACAATTACATTGAGAGGATGTAAAAATGTAGTGTTTGGTAGGATTATGAAAGTTGGAATGTTTAAGCAGATATTATATAAAGAAATTTTGTCTCTTTTACAAGATTGTCTTTTGGGAATGGACACTCTGTCTGACTGGGGAACATTTCCCCTACCTGGTATTATAAAACAGAAGGCCTATAAATTTGCACTTCAAGCAATATTAATTGAAATTAGAAACCAGTAAGATTGCTTGAACCCAGTGCGTACAATAGAACCTGGAGTGTTTGTAGGGACAAATTCTCTTTGCCATAACCCTGTGTAGAACACAGATTGGGGTTTGTGGCAAAAGCATGTAACCACCTCCTGCAACAACTACTGGTACTTTGAACTAGAGAATTTCCATTAGAGGGGTATTTACTACCTTTCTACTGGATATTAATTGAAGCTACCCCAATGACTGAAGGTCATGAAGTGATCTTAAAACCTGAAATACCAGAGATGTATTACTGAGTGATATCAGAGAATAGCTCTAATGGAGATGATGGTGCCCAGAGGAGTTCCATAATAAAATGGAAATGATTTATATAGGCTCATGCTGCCTGGAGAGTGCAAGAAGGAGATAGATATAAGCAGGGGGACACTTTCCCCTAAGACTGACTTTGTAGCTACATGAGGAGCTGTCAGGTCTGATTGCCACATGGACAGTACCCTATGGACAACTGTCAACTGAGCAGCAAAGAGCTACATGGTTGATGGATGGCAGTTCTAAATTGAATGGATGACATCCTTTTTGGAAGGCCACCACTCTGATCAAAGAAAGTAAAATCAGATCAGTCTGGTGTGTTGAATTGTATGCTGTGTTCCTAGCAGCACTAGAAAGATTGGACAGTGATAAAAGCCCATATGTTTGGGTTTTTACTGACTCATGGGCAGTAGCCAAGGACCTGGCCATATGGTCATGCAGGATGGCAATGGAAGGCGACTTTTAAAGGATTAAAGGGATGGCTATATGGGGCATAGTCCTGTGAAAATAATTGTGGATATAAAATAGAACATGTTAATGAAATCAGAAGAACTCCCTTCCAGGTTTAGAAGGTAACTGGAATCAACAAGCAGATATGCCCCTGTGCTCCTTTGAGATGGCCCCATGTGTCCATGAAATGAGTTGATGTGGGACCACTGCAGCAATGCAGAGATGGGTTGAATCTAGACATACTCCTTTTGCATTCTCGAAAGCCCCTAATACCAATACGAATAGTTATGTCTTCAGCAAAAGAAACAAACTGCAGAGAGCTATGTGGCAGATTAGCTGGTGGGAAGGGCCTGACCATAGCTGGCAAGACAGACTGATGCTGGTAGCCCTGGAGTAGGGGTGGGGGACTGCAAATGGATCTTGACCAGAATAGACACTGACTTACACTAGGCTTTTCTTACCTGGTGATAGATGCAAATACTCAAGAGTATTATGAAAGAACTGGAAGAGAAGATATTGTACTAATTTGGATGGCCCACTATCATTTCTTCAAACAGAGGAACTCACTTTACAGTGGGTAATATCCAACAGTGGGCAGAGAGATATCCTCCTCAGACAAGTTTGTGTAGTGTGACAGAAAATTAAAATAGGCAATTAAAACACTGGTTGTCAGAAAACAAGAAAAGATAAAAGCTTAAAGGGCTGATTTATATACCTTCACAAGTGTGTGTTCACACCCAACAGAAACATGAGGGGAGTAAATAAGTATCCCCAGTGGAAAAATTTCTGTTTTTTTCCTGAGAAAGAAAGGGTGAGGAAGGTGCTGGTATTCTTTCATACTTTCTTCCCCACATCATCTCAACTTTTTCCCCCTACTTGTTGCAGTTGTCATAGGACCAGCGTTGCAACTACAAGGGCTAGAAGCAAGGGTGATTCCTAAGCAGGAAACTCAAACTGTATTTTTAATTTAATGGCACAATTCCTAGGGGCCTGATAGGACAGGATGTGCCTTTACCCCATCTGTCGAATTGGGATTAATAGTGAATTTAGCTATATTGCCTGGTGGTAAAAATGGCCCACTAGTTGCACCTACATAATCTTATTCTATGTGAAAATCTTGCTAGATTAATGTTGCTGCCTGCCGTCTAGACCAGCATAGCAGCCAAGCCAAATGACCCTTCCAAAGTTGGAAAAGTTGGGGTATAAATAGAGACAAGGAAAATGAGTAGCCAAGGGTAAGGGAATGAATAAATGGATTATGTTATTGTCAGGGAGAAGAATTTCCTATCCCTTTCAAGATCCTTCTTGCTGGACCAAGAATCAAATTGACATAAGATAGATTAACAGGAAAAAATCAGATTTAATATTATACATATAGGCAATCCACACAGACATGGAAATTCCAAAGACAGGCAAAATGAGGTATATATGTCAGTCTGAATTAAGGAGGAAGGAGGCAAAGTTCTTATTTATTTAATTATTTTTAAAGATTTATTTATTTTAAGATTTTAAGATTTATTTATTTTAAAGATTTATTTATTTATTTATTTACTTATTTATTTATTTGACAGACAGAGATCACAAGTAGGCAGAGAGGCAGGCAGAGAGACAGGGGGAAGCAGGATCCCTGCTGAGCAGAGAGCCTGATGCGGGGCTCAATCCCAGAACCCTCGGACCATGACCTGAGCCGAAGGCAGAGGCTTCAACCCACTGAGCCATGCAGGCGCCCCAGAGTTCTGGGACTTTAAAGGGAAGGAATGTAATGCGCAGAGAACTAAGAAGAGTAGATTTTTGGAAATTAGATGTTTGCCCTGCCATACAGATGGGTCACTCAGATAAAATTTTTTCTGGTAATAACCCTAATTCAAGGAAAGACCCCCCCCCCCCGCCCCGTTTTCTTCTATGTAGTTAAGGGAGGAGCAAAAGTTTCTTTTGATCCCGCAATTTCAATTGCCTTTAGCTCAAAATAGTCCACATACCAAGGTGATATATTTTGAGGGCACCTGTGCTGAATCCCTTCACACTCAAAATAGCCTTTGTGTCACATTGACCCATCTTAGGGTGGCCTGTGCTTGACCCCTGCATTATTGCCAACCAAGAATAGAGGCAAAACTGAAAAAGAATAAAGACCTTTACCTAGGTATTTGTTTGCAATTCAAGGAGCACAAATTCCAGCAGAAATTTAATCAGAAAAATGTCCCACCTATGGGGTGAAGGCAAGGGTTTTTTATGAGAAAGAGGAAAGGGACAATTATGTTACTTAAATGAAAAGAGAAAAAATTTTGTCAATAGGTACTAAGAGCCTGAGCTGCTTTTGATTACAGGCCGATCTACTATATTCTGTTGGAGTTAACAAAACCAACTGTTTCTGGTAGGCATTAGTTAACTATTTTAACTTTAAAAAGTCCACAACGAGTAGTCTTACAATCAGAATGCCTGTTGCCCAGTTTCTTGTAAAACAGTTGTTGCTTCTGGCCAGTCCAAAGGTTTTTTGCCCAGTTCAAGAATTCATTAGCCATTTGCTTTAGGAAGGAAAATGGAGGTTTTCTCAAAGTGGAATCTCTTATGTCTAGAAGTTTTATACAATTCCACATTATGTAAAGAGAGAAATCCAAGATTCCATTTATACCTTGAATGAGACTCAGAGCAAGAGATAATACTGTCTTTTAGCCCAAGTATACCAGATTCTTGAAAGGGTTAAGCCACTGTAGAGACCATTCCTGTTTTTGGAACCTGAGAAGATCAAATAGGAGCCTGCAAATTTGAGTGACCCGCCCTGGGAGACATTTTCATAAGTATGATGCTGGACTGGACAATTATTAATGACTGAGATTCTAGTATTAAACCAGTATCTCTTGACTTATATGATTGTTTTGCTGTGAGGTATCTGTGTTTGAAGACCAGAGACTGGACTATAATACTGTGATTTATAAGGAATGTATACTTAGTCATCTGAATGACCAAAATGGATTTCTCATACCTATCTGGCTTTTGTCCAGAGTTCTTGGCTCACAACTCCTAAAACCCTGTGATAAGAGCAACAAAGGTGTCTTTTGTTATATTAATGTAGTGACTTTTGAAAAGCCCCCAAAAGATTCAGCAGACAAGTTTTTTGGGTAAAAGGTATCTCTAGTAATAGCTTTGTTTCTGGAATAGGCCCAGTTTCCAATGTAAGTGTAGACAGCTGAAGGAGAGGTAAAGAGCTTTTCTGAAAGGTTTTGATTGCCTTTTCTTCCCTTTCTTTTTAATTTAAGTCTTAGTCAAGCTAGAAGGACCTTTGAAAGAACAGGAATTCTTGTCCCCTGACACTAGTAAGTAAATGTTTCTCTGAGTTCTATGAGTTGTTCTAGTAGATTAATCAAACGGAAAGAGGGGGTCATGGGAACCTCTGGCTTATATCAGGTTGATCCCACAGGTATCAACCTGGGCACGTGGCTAGCATTTGAAGGTCAGGGGTGGGCAGTCTTATAGGACAGAAGTCTTCACCTGTGGGATCTAATGCTATCTCTGGGTCGAGAGTGTCAGAATTAGGTTGAATTGTAGGATACCCAGCTGGTGAATTATTTTGTGTGGGGAAAAGCCTCCTCATATTTAGTGACCAAATTGTCAGAAACTGTTCTGTGTAACAAAAATCGCGTTCCATCTAAACTATTTCTATTGATTTGTAGTGGTGGGTCACTATTTGAAAACAAGCTATCAAAAAAACTGAAAACTTTCAGTACTCGTTCTTTATGAGTGAGTTGTTTCCTTCAGGTAGCTAAAAGAAGTTTTGAATATCATCCCTGTGGGTGTATGCCCAAATGCCCTAACAGTAAATGTCATTGAAACTATTAAGTTTAGGGGCACCTGGGTGGCTCAGTGGGTTAAAGCCTCTGCCTTCAGCTCAGGTCATGATCCCAGGGTCCTGGGCTCGAGCCCCGCATCGGGCTTTCTGCTCAGTGGGGAGCCTGCTTTGCCCTCTCTCTCTGCCTGCCTCTTTGCCTATTTGTGATCTCTGTCACATAAAGAAATAAAATCTTTAAAAAGTAAATTATTAAGTTTGATAAATATAGTTGGACCTAACACATGTACTTTGTTGGACTAATGAACTTCCAAAGGGCTTGCCTATTTTCAGCTTATAATGCCATATAGATGTTAAATTTTTACCCTTACCTATATCACAGTGAAAGCAAGTGTTCTTTTTCAAATGTTTTTAAAAAATTTTTGACCTAGGTATAATTTTTATAATTTAGAGATATATAATATATTGATTTGATACACTTATAAATTGCAAAATGATTACTACCACAGTACTAACTAATACCTCCATCACTTCACATAGTTATCATTTTCTTTCCTTGGTAAGAATACTTCAGATTTACTCTCCTAGCAACTTTCAACTATACGATACAATATTGTTAACTATATTAGATCACATTAGATATTAATCACATTAGATCTCCAGAAATTTTTCCATCTTATGAATGAAAGTTTGTGCCCTTTGACATGTTCCTCATTCCCCCTTCCTCCAGCGAACAGTAACCACTTTAAAACCACTACTCTGTTTTTATAAAGTCTGCTTTTTTAGATTTCACATACAAGTGATAACATGCAGTATTTGTCTCTGTCTGACTTATTTCACTTATCATGGTGCCCTTGAGTTTGATCCATGTTGTTGCAAATGAAAGGGTTTCCTTTTTCTTATGGCTGAATAATATCCCCTTATATATATACTACATTTCTATTCATTCATCTGTTGATGAATAGTTAGATGGTTTCCATATCTTGGTTACTTTGGATAATGTTGCAATGAATGAGAGTACAGATAACTCTTCAAGATCCTGATTTCATTTCCTATGGTTATATACAAAGAAGTGGGGTTGCTGGATCATATGTACTTCTATTATTAATTTTGTGAGGAATCTCATACTCTTTTCCATAGTGGCTGCAACAATTTACATTCCCACCAGCAGTGCACAAATATTCCTTTTACTATACAATCTTGTCAACACTTGTGTCTTGACTTTTTGATTGTAGCCATTCTAACAGGTGTGGGTGATACCTCATTGTGGTCTGATTGCATTTTCCTGGTGGTCAATAATGATAAACATAGTTTTATGTACCTGTTGGCCATCTATGGAAGAATGTCTATTTTTTTTTATCAAATTTGGGGTTTTTGGTACTGAATTATATGAGATTTATATATTTTGTATATTAATTATCATATATATAATTTGCAAATATGTTCTTCCATCCTGTAAGTTACCTTTTCATTTTGTTTCTTTAGCTGTGCATAAACTTTTTAGATTGGCATAATTCCAGTTAATTTTTGCTTTTGTTTGTGTTTCTAGTGTCATATCCAAATAGTCATTGCCAAGACCAATATCAGGGAGTTTTCTCATATGTTTTCTTCTAGGAGTTTTATGGTTTCGGGTCTTATGTTTAAGTCTTTAAGCCATTTTGAGTTAATTATTATAAGTGGTGTAATCGCTTCTTGGCCTTTTGGCTAAGATCTAGTGTATAAGTGATGTAAGATAAGGATTCAGTTTCATTCTTCTGCATGTGGTTATCCAGTTTTCCCAGCACCATTTTTTCAAGAGACTACACTTTCCCCATTATTTTTGGCTCGCTTGTCAAATACTAGCTAACCATTTAAAAAGAGAGCTTATTTTTGGGTTTTGATTCTCTTCCGTTGGTCTATATGTCTATTTTTAATACCCATACCATACTGTTTTGTTTACTACAGCTTGGTAGTATAGTTTGAAATCAGGAAGTGTGATGCCTCCAGCTTTGTTTTTTCTCAGAAATATTTTGGCTATTTCAAGTCCTTTGTGGTTTCATACAAATTTTAGAATTTTTTTTCTACTTCTGTGGAAAATGACATTGGAATTTTGATAGGGCTTACCTGGAATCTGGATAGCTTTGGGTAATATGAACAGTATAATAATATTAATTCTTATGATTGTGAACACGAGATTCTTTCTAATGGTGTCTTCAATACCTTTCATCATAGTCTTGTAGTTTTCAGTACAAAAATCTTCCACCTTTTTGGTTAAATGTATTTCTAAGTATCTTATTGCATTTGATACTATTATGAATGGGATTATTTCCTTTATTTCTTTCTCAGATATTTCATTGTTAGTGAATAGAAATTCAAATAATTTCTGTAAACTGATTCTGTTTCCTGCAGTGTTACTTAATTTGTTGATTATTTCTAATATCTCATAGTTTTTTTTTTTATGGAGTCTTTAGAATTTTCTATATTTAAGATCAGATATGTAAACAAAGACAATTTTACTCCTTCCATACAATTTGGATGCCTTTTATTTCTTTTTTGCTTGATTGTTCTGGTCAGGACTTCTAATAACATATTTAATGTGAGCAGTGATAGTGGGTATCCTTGTTCTTGTCTTAGAGGAAAAATTTTCAAACTTTTACCATGCAATATGATGTTAGCTATAGACTTGTCATACATGGCCTTTATTATATTAAGTTTCATTTCTTCTGTACCCAATTTGTTGACAGTTTTTTCATGAAAGGATGTTGGATTTTTCAAATGCTTTTCTTCATCTATTGAGATGATCATATGATTTTTATGCTTCATTCTAAATATGTGGTGTATTCCATATACTTATTTGCATGTGTTGAACCATCCCTGCATCCCAGGGACAAATTCCACTTGATCATGGTGTATGATACTTTTAAAGTGCAATTGAATTCAGTTTGCTAGTATTTTATTGAGATATTTTACATCTATATTGAACAAGGATATTGTCCTAGAATTTTGGGATTTTTTTTCCCCTTTACTATTCTTTTCTGACTTTGTTATCAGGGTAATGCAGGCCTTCTAAAATGAGTTTGGGAGTATTTCCTCCTCTTCAGTTATTTGGCAGAGTTTGAGAAAGATAAGTATTAATTTTTCATTCAGTGTCTGATAGAATTTACCACTGAAACGATATGTTTTTGGAGGTTTTGTTTTTGGGACATTTTGTTTACTGATTAAATCTCCTTACTCATTATTGATCTGCTCAGGTTTTCCAATTCTTCGTGATTCAGTTTCAGTAGTTTATATGTGTCTAGGAATTTATCTTTTTCTACTAGGTTATCCAATTTGTTGGCATATGATTGTTCATACTTTCTGAATGTTTTTCATTACCATTGAGAATTAGCTATTGGAATAAATATAAAGTCAGTTTATGAGACTTGTAGCAAATTGCTTAAACTTTCAAAATTCCCCTACCTAAAATTTTCTCATATTTATGATATTAACAATGCTCACCAGTTTCCTAAAGTAGCAAAAAGAATAGCTAATCAGTGTGGTTCTCCCAGACTCTCTACTCTCCACTATAACTGGGGTAGCAGCCTCCATTTCCTCCTGCCAAGAAAATCTCCCTCAAGCTGAAAGGGCAACCCTCCTACACTATTGGTGGGAATGCAAGCTGGTGCAGTCACTCTGGAAAACAGCATGGAGGTTCCTCAAAAAGTTGAAAATAGACCTACCCTACGACCCAGCAATACACTATGGGTATTTACCCTAAAGATACAAATGTAGTGATCTGAAGGGGCACATGCTCCCGAGCAATGTGCAGCAATATAGCAGCAATGTCCACAATAACCAAACTATTTTGGAAAGAATCTAGATGTCCATCAACAGATGAATGGATAAAGAAGATGTGGTGTATATATATACAATGGAATACTATGCAGCCATCAAAAGAAATGAAATCTTACCATTTGTGATGATGTGGATGGAACTAGAGGGTATTATGCTGAGTGATGAGTGAAATAAGTCAATCAGAGAAAGACAATTATCATATGATCTCCCTAAAATGAGGAAGTTGAGAGGCAAAGTGGGAGGTATGGGGAGTAGAGAAGGGAAAAAAATGAAACAAGATGGGATCGGGAGGGAGACAAACCATAAGTGACCCTTAATCTCACAAAACAAACTGAGGGTTGCTAGGGGGAGAGGGGTAGGGAGAGGGTGGTTGGGTTATGGACATTGGGGAAGGTATATGCTATGGTGAGTGCTGTGAAGTGTGTAAACCTGGCAATTCACAGACCTGTAAACCTGGGGCTAATGATACATTATATGTTAATAAAAAAAAACCTCTCTCAGGCTCTGTATTTATCATGTCAGTTTTATGAAATTTTTTAAAAAATCTACAAACATTTATTATTGTATTGAGCCTTTGTTCTGTACTAAGTGCTAGAACATCAAAAATAAACACTACACAAACCAAATTATTGTTATGTAAAAGAAGAAAACCTAAGTAAGCAAGTACTAAATGTGTTAACAGCTTGAATAGCAGAGGTATATGCAGGGTTTTAAGGACAGAGAAGTGGGAGCACCTAATGGCTCTTCAGTTAATGGGGTAAAGGTGTCAGTAATTTCTTCACAAAGAAAAAAGGCAAGAATTCAATTTTGAACAATTAAGATGATTTCCATGATAAACATATTAGGGAGGAGACTGTTGAAAAGCAAAGTATCTAAAAACAGTAGTTTGGGAAATATTAAGTAAGCAGAAAAATTATGTATGAACTGATATTTTAATGTGTGCACTATTTAGGAATTTGGGATTAAATTGATACAATGAAATTTTCAACAAAGAATAAACAGTTTTAAATAGAAGAATGGTGTGATCGGATTTGTGTTTTAGAAAAATCACTCATTCTCAGATGGATCATGGCTGGACCAAAAAAAAAAAAAAAAAAAAAAAAAAAAAAGACCTACAGGAAAATGGATACTGAGAGAGCAAATAAGAGACACCAGATAACAGTCTACAAAGCAGTGGGCAAGCAAGGGTGAACAAAATATACAGCTCTGTTATTAAAGAGCAAGATCTAGCCCTAAGTTCTTATTTTAATGTTGTATCTCATGGCTCTCCAGTCAGTGCTCCATGTTATTTCAACAATTTTTTGGTAACCATTTGGCCTTTCCTATTTGATTTGCTCACTCTGTTCTCTTAACCTGGACCAACCTTCTTTCTCATTTCCATTAGCCCAAATTATTCTCATTTATCAAAGCCTAGGTCACAACTCCTATATCGAACTTTTTTGATCCTCCCAAATCATTTTTCCTTTCTCTTATCTATGAAGTTATTAATTTATTAATTTATCTATAGAAAAAATGGACCTTAAAGAGAGAACAGATAAGAGATGGTAAATACCTTAAGAAGAGTAAGTGAAATGCTATAGAAGTAAAGAAGGCATAAATTGGTCCCGCTGGATAAATTTTTGATCATTGTGGGGACAAGGAAAAAGGGAGTGGGAAGTAATCATAGAAAAGAAAACTCATTGAAAAGGTAACAGTTGATCTAAATCTTCAATCCTGGGTAGGATTTGTGCACATAGCATTCAAAGAAGACAACTTCTGGTGGCAGAGAAGGCATGAGCAAAATGTATATTTGGGAAATAAAATTAGCTCATTTGGCTGGAATATAGGTAAAGTAGACCAAGCTAACGTTGGAAGGATACAAAAGACCAGGACTATAGGGAGCCTTGAACATGGGTCAAAATGAAGAGACTGGAATTCACTTATATAATGAGTAGATAAATCTTAGAAATTTTATGTGACTTAGGCATCCTCTTTCCTGTTTATATCCACTCCCACATCAGAATACAAGCTGCTTAGGTTCCCGGGTTACTGGTTCCCCTCTGTATCACAGAACCTTAAACTTTGGCATACATCTGGTCTTCCCTGTCCTCCTTAGCATCAATTCCTCTTGTGACTGTCCTTTTTTTTAAAAAAAATTAATTAATTTATTTTTTTTCAGCATAACAGTATTCGTTGTTTTTGCCCAACACCCGATGCTCCATGCAATACGTGCCCTCCCTATTACCCACCACCTGGTTCCCCCAACCTCCCACCCCCGCCCCTTCAAAACCCTCAGGTTGTTTTTCAGAGTCCATAGTCTCTTATGGTTCGCCTCCCCTTCCAATTTCCCTCAACTTCCTTCTCCTCTCCATCTCCCAATGTCCTCCATGTGACTGTCCTTTTAAACACTGTAGCCAGTTTGCAAACCATGCAGTTGTAGCACAGCTTATAATTTTCCCACAGATCCAGTACCTCTGAAAATACTCTAAAAATTATCTGGAGTATGAAGATTATATTCAAATGATGGCACGTTGATTGAAAGCAATTATTTTCCCCATCATATATCCTCCATCACACAAGAAGTCTAGCAATGCTAGATAGTTCATGCATGTAAAAATGACAAAATTTGGGGCACCAGGGTGACTCAGTCAGTTAGGCATCAACTCTTGATGTTGGCTTATGTTATGATCTCAGAGTCCTGGGATCCAGCCCTGCATCAGGTTCTGCGCCCAGCGGGGAGTGTGCTTGAGATTCTTTCTCTCCTTGCCTTCTGACCCTAATAAATAAAATCTTTTTAGAAAGTTTTGTCATTTTTATTCTTTTAATTCTAGGTTTCTCCTGCAAAATGTATATCTGAGTAAACAGAGAAAAATGGTACTCCTTACTATAAAGCATAAATTTTAGCCTTATTTGCACCTGCCTTCCTAACTTCAAGATGATTTTCCTTACTGGCTGGGTACCTATACCAATATTATTGTTCATCATCATCATCATCATTATCTGCTAACAAAAAATTAAATAAAGGGCATGCAATTGTTGTCAACATGATGATCTGTTCCTTCCCCACCCCACCTTTTTGTTTTCCTGGAAATTCTTAAAATGTTAGGAATAAAATTGCATGTGGAAAATTGCATTTTTCTTCTGGTTATAAAAGACACCATAGCTTAGATTTTATCTTAGCACTTTTGAATAAGGAATTCCACCATATCCATAGGCAGTTTTCACGTTTGGTAAAAATATTTTTGCTCAGAAAACGCCTCATCTAAAATGTGTATCCCTTAAAATAATAGTAAAGTCATGAATTATAATTATTGAGAAAATGCATGCCAGTTTGATGCTTTCAAAATAATGACATTGAGATTATCTCTTTCACTTAACCTTGAGAAAAAAAAATAGTTAAAAATTTGATTTATTCCTTCAGTGCCCACAACATTTTAACATTTAGCAGATAAAGGACTATTCTGCTTTTGTCCAGTCTTCAGAAGGCAATTTGCTTGTTTTTGCGAAACAATCTATTTCCTTTAAAAAAAAAAAGTACTGATATGATATTTGCACATATGTAAGGATTATGACACAAATAATGATTTTTCTATTGTGGATCATTTTTATCATTGTACAATTAATATCTATTATCTCAGAGATATTATTTATTGGTGCTAACACATAGGAAAGCATTGGTTTTTAGAAAAATACTCTTGTGTCTAGAAAGTTATATTCTTATGAAGAAAGCGCACAATGGGCATTTATAATACAGATGCTCTTATTTGTACAATTTTATTAAATATAGTGCCTTGAATCTCATACTTGCCTTTAATATATGGACTTGCAAATCCATCAAATTCATTTTTCACATGAAAAAAGATGGACTGTTACAGGTTGTGTTAAGGTCACTCAACTGGCTAGTGGCTGAGTAGGAACCAAAAATTCCTATCGGTGAAACACTTTCTCTGTAATGCTCTATACTATCTAAAAAAGTGATGAATTAAATTAAAAATATTTTTTAAATGCATAAAAAATTAAGTTTGACATTGAGAGTCCTAAGAGTACCAGGTCTAGAACTCTCACTAGACATTAGACTCCATTAGTATGTCAGTTCTGATTCTACATAGCTAAATTATATTGTGCAAGTTTCTCTAGCTAAATTCTTCCTCATTTTTCTCACCTGTGAATATGTAAGAGGTTGGATAAGTGAACTCTATAATATCATCTGGTTCTAAAATGAATCAGTTTCAGGATTAATCAGTCATAGTCTTCATGTTTTGGATTCTCCACCAAATTAAACTTTAAATGCTTCACAAATCTATTTCTTCCTCTACAATCACTATCCTACCTTAAATATGGCCTTTTAAAAACATTGTTTAGATTATCTTCTTAACTCTATTCTCCCTATTCCAATTCATATCTTCTACCCTCACTGGATTTTGGATCTCTGTGATACTATGAATCAATAAGCTGTTTTAATAAGGGTGAGGGAGTTGTTATAGGATTAAAGTTTGTACTTTCCTAAATAAGGTTATTTAAAAAAATGCTATTATCATGGTTATATCAATAAATAATAACACCAAAAATTAGGAAACATCTCACTTTTCAAAAAAAAAATTATATTCTTTCCCAAGACTTGTTTTTGGTGATTTTTTTACATTCCTCTAGGACTAAAAGAGGCCTAAACAACTGAAAGTGTGGTCTGATTAGCAACAAATAATAAAAATTAAATTCTACTGCAATAAATTCAAAGTTTTTTTCCTTCTCCTGATTGTTATTTCATTCCTTGGAAAGTAGACCATTATTAAGGCTTAAAAATCTTTCCACCTAGACATTTTTGGTAGAGTATTACATTTTGAAGTTGATTTTGACCTATAATACTTTAAAATGTTAAGAAAAATGTGCTAATAAAGGTCTTGAAAATGGATCCTTCAAGAAAATTATATACCAACTCAAACAATTACTATTACATGCTGCTTAAAAATACCTGACTTCTTCTGAAAAGTGATAAATGATACTTGAATTAAAGTGAAATCCAATTTTAGGGCAAGACTTTTTTTTCTAGTATCCTTTCTAATATCTAAGGGAGTGTGTGTGAGTATAAATTGCATCAGCTATGTGACAATTATATCAATGTTCCCATATTCTGGGGTATTTGACTAAGTGAAAATTTTGCATAGAATTTTTATAATTTTTCAAATAATCCTGGTCCTTTCAGTATCATATTTTTAATTTATCATGAGTTGAGAAATAACCCTGAATATAGTAATTAATCCTGGCAAATACCTCAGTGGGTTGTTCATGCATTTATCAGGAGCGATAATTATTTGGGCCCAACCATTCCTAAATTTGTATTTATAAAAATAAAGCAACTTAATAACATTATTGCATAGACATGAGCTAAATGTCAAAATGGCATTTATAAATAATTATACTGATACAGGACTGCATATGCAAATTATAGTTCACTTTCTAAAAGACCCTTCTTAAAGCTGCTAGAAATGCTAATATTAAGAAATTAATTCCTTCAATAAATTCTCTGATATCTAGTACTTTATTGTAGATGGTAGGATTTGTATGGATTATTAACTAATTTATACCCATTTACTTAGATGATAAATTAGTCACAAGACTTAGCAGTTATCAAAATTAAATATGTTCAGCTACTCACAGAACTCATTTTCAATAGTGGAAAATTATCTTCATTAAAATTTATGCATATTAATCAACTCAGATTAATTTGAAAACATTTAGAAATTAAAATTCAATATTTTAAAAAATGATAGGGAGAATTCTATATTGTTTTAGAATGAAAATTTTTTCACCAGAGTAAACACTTTAGACTTTTTCTCAGAGGAAATTAATGTTAATATATGTTTTATAATCAGTCTTAAATTGGTGATTATGCAAGATGAAATTCATTCTTACCCAAGAATCTAGTGTTACCCTATTGATAAGAAAAAAGATCTTGTAAAAACATTATTTTCCCACTTAATTCTTTTCTGAGAGGTATATCTGGACAATACCTTAAACATTAAAATGATTTAATTTGGTTTCTTATGACACATACAATACTAAATTTTATAAAAGCCAATCACCAATTAAGAATGAAATAAGAAAAATAGTTATTGAAGCACTTGCAGTGAATGAGTTGATAGAAATAATCCCTAAATTCAGGTATGACCATCTAACAAAGTTTCCTAGCTATCAGCTCTGTAATGCCTATATCTATTTTTTATTGGCTGGCTGTGTGTCCTAGTATCCCTCTCTTTCTTTCTTTCTTTCTTTTTAAAGATTTCATTTATTTATTTCAGAGAGTGAGCACAAGCAGGGGGAGAGGCAAAGAGAGAGGAAGAAGCAGACTCCCTGCTGAGCAGGGAGCCTGTTGCAGGCAGGGCTCCATCCCAGGACCCTGAGATCACAACCTGAGTCAAAGGCACACCCTTAATTAACGAAGTCACCAGGCATCCCTGTCTGTTTCTTTCAAAGAGTGTTAACATTTGTTCTGTAGGGAGTTACTTATAGATGGGTTTGCGTGGATCAGTCAAAATAGCCTTTACTTTAGGGCTAATTTCTGCCTCCTCCTACAGCATGATCTTCTTGGGTTTTCACTAAGTGCCCCAAGTATTCAGCATATCTCTCCTCTGACTAGTGAAAATCTCAACAGCCCCTAGGCCTATGTAATAAGACAGTTGTTTAGTTTATAACTCCCTGGAAATTGCTATTTTCTTGGCTGCATGGAGTTTTACCCTATTTATGTACAGATTAATATTTATTTATTTATTTATTTATTTTAATTTTTTTTTTCTTTTTTACAGATTGAGAGAGAGAGAGAGAGAGAGAGAAAGATTACAAGTAGGCAGAGCAGCAGCTAGAGAGGGGAGGAAGCAGGCTCCCTGCCAAGCAGAGAGCCCGATACGGGGCTCGATCCCAGAGACCCTGAGATCATGACCTGAGTGAAAGGCAGAAGCTTAACCCACTGAGCCACCCAGGTGCCCCCAGATTAATATTTAATGGAAGACACAAAAGGGATATCATGTGAATTTCTGAAGCTTTTTCTCACTATAGGTCCTTGTCTCTAGTACTTTGCTCTGTAAATTCCAGCTCCTTAGCCTCCCTAAACTCTGATCTGTCTCTTCACTTCATATCCTCCCTTCCTATCAGAATAAGAAATTTTATCTCAGTAGAAAGTTGGCATTTATAAGATTCCTCTTACGTGTTCTCCCCTCTCTCATAGATCTTCTCATGTCCCACTGACTGCTATCTGACATCTGAAAACTGTTTCTTTCATATGTTTTTCTACTTCTACTCTTGTTTACAGTGAGAGAAAAAAAAAACTTGGTCACTCTTCCTCCTTAATAAGTGAAAACAGAAAACAATTTTTATGATTCATTATAAGAAATTTAAATTTTTATGTCAGACTGATTCATACTGAATAGCATCTGAATTGTGTCCAAAAGTGGACATCATTACCAGCAAAGATATACTAAGTCTTCATTTCAAAAATGGGATTGTCCTTTCAAATACATGAACAAGAAGATGAAAACCATTGTTTGAACCCCACTTTATAAAACCATGCATTGATGTTTGAGAAATTTTAAGATTTGATTTTACCAAAGTACATGTCAGTGCAAAAATAAAATTCCCTAAGACTCTGTAGATTGTTGGACTTTCAATAGAAATTATATTAAATGAGGGTTGCTGGGGGGAGGGTGGTAGGGAGAGGGTGGTTGGGTTATGAACATTGGGGAGGGTATGTACTATGGTGAGTGCTATGAAGTATATAAACCTGGCAATTCACAGACCTGTACCCCTGGGGCTAATAATACATTATATGTTAATAAAAAATAAAATAAATAAATTTTAAAAAATTTTTAAAAGAAACTATATTAAAGAACTTTCAGGTTGAATTGGAAATGAATAAGCACATTGTGACATTCCAGAATAAATCGACATATTGAATGGCATGCTTTCTATTTGACATTGGGAAATGTTAGTGTCATTGATATAAAGGTATTCTTTATATCACTTTATATCACTTTAGCACTACCAGATGTTTTTTAAAGAAGGGCCTGGATCAAATTAACACAGATCAAGCCAACAGTATAGAAATGGATACTTTTCTTCTTCTTTGCTATTTTAGATAGTTATATATTCAATTACTTTCATAAAAGTAATAAAGTATTTCACAGTAAAATAAAACAAGGTAAGAATAGCATGACTTTTTTCTACTCCATTTGCTGGTTAGAATTTAGAATTTAAATTTTATCACTTCAAAATTTTTTACTCTGATAATAACTTTTGATACCACAGACTTGGGAAAAAATTGTTGCGAGACCGAGAGCCAGATGGTCACAACTTATCATGGTGCTCTATCTTGTCAAACTTTAAAGAGTTTGAACAGTAAAGAAATGCACATCACACACTCACCATGGGGGCAAAGAATAGCTAGTTGTTCATCCATTCAGTTTCTGGTTTCTTTTGAACACACATCCAGACCAAATTCCCCAGCTTGCCTTGCAGTCAGATGTGTCTGGTCGTCTTTGACCATTGGAATGTGTGAGCAGGTAATGTAAGGTATTTCCAGGTTGGCCCATGATAATCCCCTTCATGATTTTCCCTTATTCCTCCTCCACCCATATTTTGCTGGTTGTGAGAACTCCAAAAATACACAGGTGAGCAGCAGTCACTAGGAAAGGAGCCAAGTTCTCTGAATGGAGCACTGCTCATAACCCCTTTCCACTGATGAAATTTTATATGGTCAAGAACTAAGAGTCACTGCGATTTTGGATTGTCTTTCACAATCCTATCTTGACTAATACAGATTTATAAATTCAAGCCATAAAGACACTGTCATAAGTGTTACAGAAGGAGACCTACATTTGGCAGTGCAATAGTCAAAGGGCGTGTTGTGTGACTTGTACTTTCTACTTTTAGCAATATATTTCATGAAAGGAGTAAGTATAGGTAAAAATCGCCTTGCTTTTAGAGAACAAATACATTAGTAAGAGTTGAAAGAAGATGGGCCTTGCAGGTTCAAAAAGCCAACTGGTACTGGAACTTACGTAGTAAGAATAGGAGAGGAAAAAAAATTTGAACCATAATGTCACAGTAAGACTTCCCAACTGAACAAAGAGACTGCAATAAGGCAGAGATCAGCATGAGAAGTATCACATTCACCTCGAATACTAACCTAGATGATCTCAAATTAACCCCTAAGGTTAAGAAAGAAAGAAAAGATCAAAGGAAGGAGTTAAAGAAATAAAACAAGGACAATTATGCTAAGGAAAAAACTGGGGACAGTTACTGGCACATGGAAATGGATTACAATTTGTATACAAGTGCACACACACACACACACACCACAACTTTGGTGAATATTGTCTCATACAATAAAGAATTGGTTGAATAACATATGGTAAAAATGCTAATTATAAATTAGAAACTAAAATCTTCATAGATTTTCCGTTGTAATTCAGTGTGACTATACTGTTTCTATAAACAATAGACATTTATTTCTCATAGTTCTGGGGGCTGGAAGTCTGAGATCGGGGTGCCAACATTTGTTTCAGTTATGGCCCTCTTCTGAGTCACAGACTCCCTGTGGTACTGTGACATAGCAGAAGGGGCTAAGGAATTCTGTGGAGTTTCTTTTTATAAGAGCAGTAACCTATTCATATGGACTCCATCCTCATGACCTAAGCCACCTTCCAAACTTTACACTTCCTATTATCATCACAGTGAGTGTTTTGATTTCAACATATGAATTTGGAGGGACACAAATATTCAGACCATAGAACATACAAATACGTACACACATAGAAATTCAGATAAACCATCTTGGATTGTTTGAAATTCAAAACTACTTTCAATCCTCCAAACTTGTTTAAACAGGAAATCAGCTGTGACTCCTAGGGTACATCAGGAAGGCATATTCTCCTACACATACTTCATACATGCCCATGGGAGATAACAGACAAAAAAGGGACTCTCAGGTTAGATTTGGAGTATAATCAAGAACATCTCTAGTCCCTGGGAAGAGGACCCACCAAATGGCTGCCCAGCAGAATAACAGAATTGATAAGGACCAGTGACTGCTTTGGCTTTCCTCCTCATCTCCTTTCCAAATGCAAGATTTTTATTGCAATTTTTCTATTCCTTTTCACCACCCCATATCAGGTGTTGGGGAGAGAGTTAACTTATCTTTTAATTAATAAGTCATCAGACCTAGTCAGACTAAGAATCAAGTTGATAGGAGACAGATTAACAGGAGGAAATAAAATTTAATTTTATACATATGGAGAATCCACATAGGTTCCTTCTTGTCTACCATTCCTAGTAGGTTTATAGGAGAATATAGTTATCAATGGTGATAACTCTTTTCCTGGAGCAGGTTCTCTATCTAAATTCTTTTTAGACAGTTGTGGGGGAAGTAAAGAGCTTTTCTGAATCTGCTGGGTTTTGATTGCATTTTAACTCAAAATGATATTTATGCCAGTGTGGCCCATCTTGGGGCAGCCTGTTCTTGGCCCCTAGAACCTTGAAGAAGCACATCTAGACCTCATGGCCTGAGAGAAAGAATGGCATATGACCCAGGGATCCTAGATTTTTGATTAATATAGTGACTGGATGGGGATTTGGGTTGTCTTACTTGGAGAAGAAGTAAGTTTTGTGTCATATGTATGGGAGGGGAAATGAACTGATAATGGGGACCACATGGGCAGACTGTGATAAAGAACACCTAGTTGGTCACTAAACCTGGATCCTCTTCCTTCTGGCTCAGAGGAATACTCCTTTTCTTATCTTCTCTTCTAGTTTAGTGTCTCTATAAATGAAATTCTGAACATGGAAAGAGGATGAGATAGATATATAGCTCTTTACTTATCAAGTGGAGAGCACTGTTAGGGTATATGGAAGGACTGACTCAACAGGAGAGGAGACTGGGTCTTGATGACTACGGCATGTCACCCAGACTTCCCCCCAGATCAGCCCCGCATACACACACACACACACACACACACAGAGATTAGATTTTACAAGAAAACACTTGAATTTTCATTGTGTTAAATCTCTGAGATTTGGAGGGATAACAGATTGCATCAATTCGTGTTACTTTGACTAGTGCACAGTAACACATGCATATTCTTTAAATTCACATACAAAGCCTTGTAGAACATAAGGACAAAGGTCACCATAATGTAAGTGCTTTTCTCTGGTATCTGATATCTTTGAAGACAGGATGAAACTTAATGAAATGAAGGACTGAAGCTATATACCTAATATCAACAGTTACATTTATTGAGTGATATTTAGTCTAGTCATTCATTTATTCAATAGTGTTAAAATGAGGATTAAAATTTTCACTGTGGTAGCCACTGCAGGTAGAGGGCGAACAACACCAACAAAAAGTCTGCTCTTAATGACGTTTATGTTTAATCTAAACATCAGTACAGGATGAAGTAAGTGTTGTTACTTAGTATATTAGAAATTAATGATAGCCATGAGGTTGAATTATTGTTCCCACTCATGCAATTAGAAAATTGTTAAACCCACATCTCTTTGACTCTGAAGCTTTCAGTAATTTCAGATACCTGATCATTTCAAATTAAAATAAATACTGTTTTTTACTTGTCTAAAACATACTTCACTTATTGTTTGGATATCCTCACATGGACCATCATATAGATCTAACCTTTACTGCATTGTAATATTTGGTATGTGATCCATTGAAGTCACAAAGTCTAATTCAGGCCACAGATCTCTTTCCAGAGTTGAGAATATGTTTTCACTTATGAATCACCAACACGATTTTGAATAATGTATCTGGCACTTGAGGGAAATTTGATAACTGTGCATAATCCAGATAATTTCTTCACATTCCCTTTCTGCTCAATATGATGAAAGTTTGAAACTGATTGCTAAGTTCAAGTATTACCAGACATAAACACGTGTGCTGAGAATCACAGGTAAAATTCTTCTTCCTACTGTTTACAGATTATATATTTCGAAATTGATTCTGAGTACTGCTATAAAGCCTTTGGTGAATATTGTCTCATACAGTAAAGAACTGGTTGAATAACATGGTAAAAATGCTAACTATAAATTAGAAAATAAAATCTTAATCGATTTTCCATTGTAATTCAGTGTGAATATAAGCAAATTAAAGGAATTTTATAGACTTTGGCACCATAACAGACTGTTGGTGAATGAAGTTTCCTTTTGCCTTTCAGCTCCTTTTGGAAAGCTGTTAGATTTCATACCCTTATGTCAGATTTGACAAATGTTATACTGAATGAAGCACTCAGACTACAAATGAGAAATTACTACTCCAGGAGCAATTTGATGAGCTTAGAGAACATCACACACCACTTTCTGTCTATATCTCCAGAGAAAGTAATTAGTGAAAAGGTTGCTGGAATTATAATAATCTGTTAGTGTAGTTATTTTTAAAATAAAACCTTGGTGATTTTAGTTTCCATTTGCTTGCAATTATTTTTCAATTAACAGTTGAGAATGATGAACCCTAGAGATTCAGTATTACTCTTTATATTTCTTACCACAAAATGAAATATTCTCAATAAACTGATCCTCTAAAAAGAGAAAAGAAAAAGGTCACTGAAGGGGACATTTATATGATCTTTGATACTTTCAAAATGTTGTATATTACATAAGCAAAATTACACATACAAATTTAATGCGGGTACTCTAGAGGTCATTTTATTTACTGTGTATTTTTTTAACCCACCAAAAGAACATCTGTTTTCTAAAAGTGTTATTTTGGAACTATATTCATCCTGGAAGATTTAAAGTTATCATTTCATTCTGTATTCTTTTCCTATTGTTGTGGTAACTAATTGCCACAAATTGAGTGGCTTGAAGCAACAGGCATTTGTTATTTTATAGTTCTAGAGGTCAGAAGTCTGAAACCTGCTACATTTTCTTCTGGGGGGAAAAACATGTCCTTGCCATTTCTGGTTTTTAGAAGTTACCTGCATTCTTTGGCTTGTGGCCTTGAATAACTCTGGCCTTGGCTTCCGTTTTCTTACCACATACCTTCTATTGCATTGCTCTGGGCCCACCCAGATAATCCAGAACATTCTTCTCATTTCAGGATGCTTAATTTAATCACATCTCCAAAGTCTCTTTTGCCATGTAAGGTAACATCTCAGATATTCCCGGGATCAAGACATGGATGGACATCTTTGGGGAATGGTATACATCCTACCTCACATTGGCTTTCTGATCTGTAGTAAGCGCCTTTTTTTTTTTTTTTTTTTTAATGCACTGATGTTTTAGGTGAGACATAGTTTAAAAGGACCTGGATTTTGTATTAAGAAGCTTATAACATGGAAAGGAGAGACAATTCAGAGATCATTAAGTATTATTACATATCCAGGAGAAACGTTTAGAAGTTCAAAAGAATTACCTTGCACTGGTCAACCTACAACCAGAATGTTTACAACTTAGTTCTAGGAATCACATTAGGGTATAAAGAGTAGTATATTCAGATTAAAGAAATTAAAATGGTTATAGAAATTGAAAAAAATCAAATGAGACAAAATTACATTTGATCTTAGCCAAAAAGCCGAGAAGCGATTGAGACAAAATTATAAGAACTGGGAATATTTAATTCACAAAGGGACTATGGCAACTGTAAACATCTGAGGATATGACATTTGAAAGTGGCAGTGTTCTCTGTTACTGCTAAAACCATTAGAACCAATACAGTATATTATAGGAAGACATACTATCTTCATCTGTTTGGACTGCCATAACAAAATACCAAAGACTGGGAAGCTTATTAACAACAGAAATCTATTTCTCATGTTTCTGGAGGCTAGAAGTCCAGGATCAGGGTGTCAGCACGGTCTGGTGAGGGCCCTCTTCTTGGTCACAGACCTCTTATTGTACCTTCACATGTGGAAAGGAAGGGGGTTCGGTGGGGTTTCTTGTATAAGAACATTAAACCCGTTCCTGAGGGTTCCACCTTCATGACCTAAATACCTCCCAAAGACCTCACCTCCTAATACCACCACATTGGGAATTAAGATTTCGACATATGACTTTTGAAGGGAAAGAAGCATTCAGATCAGCGCATAATTTAACTCAAAATAAGAAACATATTCCAAAGCCATCTGAAAGAGTTATAGATTTCTTCAAGAAGGAAATTATGAAATGAAACAGGACAACTATTTAATATAGAAAAGCTTTGACCATCATAAATGTGTTTGAATTAGACTTTGAGTTTTTGTTTTCTTTCCTTTTTAAAGATTTTATTTATTTGAGAGAGAGAGAGAGAGAGCACACAGGAGACAGGGAGCGAGAGAAGCAGGGAACCTGACATGAGGCTCAATCCCAGGACCCTGAGATCATGACCTAAGCTCAGAAGCTTAACTGACTGAGCCATTCAGGCAGGCCTTGAGTTTTTGTTTTCTAAGACCTCCAGTTATTCAATTCAGGGAAGTCCTAGAGGAAGTTGCACAGGGATTTATATGGAAAGACAAGAAGGATTTAGACATCTTTAACTTAGGAAAGGATATATCAAGTTGAATGAAAAGCATGAGCCAGAACAGAACCAGGAGTCTGAGTTAAATCTATAAATTCTCCTGTCAGAGCACTCCATTTGAGCTGAAGGTGTGTGCACTGTAGTGTTCAGGCATGTCTGAAAATGTCTGAAGAACTACCAGAACTAAGTCAGCTAAGTGTCTGTTGTTCATTCATCTGAGAGATCAAGAAATCTCCTGGAGAGGGAAGAAAAACATAGATGTTCAGACATAAACAAGACAATTAAAAAAACAGATAGGAATTTTTCCTTCAGCTACCTCTCTTGGAATTTGGGTCACATCAATTGAAGGGACTCTAGTTTTTGTTTTATTTTATTTGTTTGTTTATTTGTTTGTGTATTAAGTAGAGGTTTGAGGAGGATAAAGTTCCTTTCCTCTTGTTCTGTATTTCTGGGTGAGGGACATTAACTGACGTAAACTTTTTGGCCCCTTTCCCATCTCTCTCATCATCCTGTTTAGTTGTGAGGGGTAGAGGGCAAGAAGAGTGGTTTCCACTGGTGAGTTGTATGAAGAATTAAATGAAGAAAGGAAGCCTAGTCTCTTCTTTCATTTCCTTCTCCTTATCTTTGTCCTCCCTCAGAAGTCATGCTTTGAGTTCTGTCGCCTACACCAAATGTTTACAGAGACACATCCCCATATGAGGAGGCCTGTGGTCCACTGACGCTGCCAGTGACAGGCTGAGTAGTTCTCAATTCTGAGGGCCAGGATAGTAAGAAGTTTCTTGTTTGCATAGGTTTAAGAGCCAATGTCTCTGGTTTCAGCTTCATCAGTAATAAAAGTATATTTTGAGCTCCCTTTCAGTCTTATTTTCATCATCTCAATCGTTTCTGAATTTAAGAGCATGGAAAGGGGAACTATTTATCATG